>NW_005434597.1:253609-297968 GCF_000315625.1 Guillardia theta CCMP2712 | reverse complement strand
TCAAGAATGGAAAGGAGCAAGTGCTTGCTGTACGGTGGAAAAGTTACTGAGGAGTTTCTCCACAGCCATCTTGGACGTGACCTCCTCTTGCAATTTCCTCTGCAACTCCTCCATGCGCGTCAGCAGGTTTGACTAGCGGCACGTCAACCAGGGCAAGCAGGCAAACACACAAGTTACCGTTCTCCCTCTCATGCTCTGAACCCTCCATGCTCCGAAGGCGAGGAACAAGCTCCAGCTGATGAGAGTCAGCAGGTAGCGAGAGGGAATTGAGGGGAAAGGAGGAACCTGTCGGACGAGCGAGTCTTGAGGACGAAGAAGAGGAGGAGCGAGTGGAGGTGTGTCGGAAGTTCGAGGTCGGCGACGATGCTGGAGAGTTTTGAGCGCCAGCCTTGCTCATCGAGAGTCAGAGGATCGAGAGCAAGGATGCCCTCAGCAGCCGCGAAGGTCTTGTGGTGGGTCTTCCAGGCAAGGAAGGTAGCAGAGAGGGCAGGGAGGCAGCCTCTATCTACCCGACCACTTGAGGCTGAAGGAGGAGCCGTTGAGGACGACCCCCCACTCTTGACAACCTCCTCCAACCAGCGCCATCGTTCAACGAAGTTTCTCCATGCTCGGAGGGTCTTGCGAACCATGAGAACACTGCCGATGCTCCTGATGTCGAGGACCAAGTCATGCCAGGTCTCGAATGAAGAGGAGAGGAGAGTTTTGCCCCTCCACCCCCGCAGCTTCACCATGCCCATCCCCTTCCTCACAGAATGACTCGTCCCTTCCCTCCACTCCCTCCAGGCTCTCCTCTTGCGCGCTGACACCTGCCTCCTCTTCATCTCCACCTCCTCCCAGGTCACCAGCATCCACCGGCTGAACCTCGACTTGACAACACTCGTGCTCGCGCGACTCCTCAACCTACCGGCGATCGCTCGTTTCGCTCTTGACACACCTGCCAATCCGTTCCAGCATGAGAGACATCCCCTGAGGAGGCTCCTCCTCCTCCTTTCCTTCCACAAGGTCTCGGTCCTCTCTCTCGCCTTCCTCATCGCAAAAGCGTTCGTCTCCCGCTCCTCCTCTAGTTTCTCTTGCCACTGCTGCAGCTCCACCACCATGATCGCCTCGAGCTCGGCCATCCTCCTCTCCACGTGGCTCACCAGCGAGCCGGTCTGCATGGCTGACGCGTCAGCTTCGCTCTCTCCCGACATTTCCACCAGCGCTCGTCGCACAGAGCTCTCAAACTCGACGACGTTCCCCCTCAACTCCCTGCACTCCATCGCCACCTCGTCGCACACACTCAGACAACTTTGAAGCAGCTTCGACAGGTGCAGGTGCAAGTTGACCGATGACAGTAACTCATCTTGTAACTTCATCACTTGTGCCTTGAGCGCGTTGTTCTCCAACTTGGTCGCCTGTAAATCATCCACCAGCGGCCCATGAACCCCATGATCGTCCGACCTGCGAACAAACTTCACATGCCGGGACCTCAGCTCATGGCATCACAACCATCCCGACATGGCGGCGCTCAGGGCTGTCCGGCATATCTGATACCTCTCCTCAGCTTCCCTGGCCTGTCCCAGCGCCTCCTCTATTCTCTTCTCCGCTTCCTGCAGGCGACCCTCCGTCTGCTCCACCTGCGCCTGCAAACTTGCACACCGTTGGATCTTCTTCATCCTCTCGCAAGGAGTTACCTCGTAACCAGCTCGTCTCGTCCGAGGAAGCTCAAGATAGAAGTCGGATCCATGGTTTTGAGTTCAACTTATCATAAACATGCACGATGGCAAGGACGAGGCAAGGAACAACAGTCTCTATGAGCCCCTATCCTCCTCGTCTTCGTTCTCCTCGTCCTCATCTTCTTTCTCCTCGTCCTCTTCTTGCTTCTCCTCCCACCCTCTTCTCCATCTCTCACCCTAACACAGGTTATCCCCCTGTCGCAAAATTGATCTCTTTGACAAGTTTGTTTCGCTCGCCAAGGAGCTCGCGGGAGGCCAGGGGTATGCAGGTCTATCAGTTTTATTATGACAAGACTTGGGAAAACTGCTAAGAGGAGGTGGGGGCAAACCAGTGGACGACGCACGGTTCCTTGGGCCCCCTGTACAGCACCTGCGATCAAAGTGAGAGGGCTGGCGCTAAGGCCATGGCGGCTGCCTTGACTTACATCGCCTGAGGGCAGCTCAGTGACTGTTGTCTTCTCTCCATGCACGTCCTGCTGTACTCGGACGTTCTTGGACCTCCAATGATGAATCTCCTGCCATAGAGTTCTCAGCGCAAGGCGGCTCAGTAGGGCACTTACGTGGACGGAGGCTGCATATGAGGACGGGAACCATCCTTCGGCTCCCCAGCCAGTGTTGAGGTCCTTCTGAAAGTACCTGAGACAGCTTCTCAGCTCCTGGCAGCTCCGCAAACATCCTCTGTCACCTCGTCCCCGATCTATCCATAACGACCTTGCCGAAGTTCCAGCCCTGGTGCCCCCTGACGATGCACGCTCAGCAAGAGTGCACTCTGACAGTGACAGGACGGCAACTCACAGCCTGAGGACAACAAGGATGTCCCCGGACGAGGCTCGAAGTTGAGAAGACTTCCCCTCCTCCCCATTGCTCACCAGGTCCTCAGAGAAATCGCGAACCACCTGAGGCGACCTGGGTCAGAGGCATCGGGCGCGAGCTCGAGCACCTGGACAAGGATGATGTCCTTTCTCATGTGAGCTTGCAACCCGAGTTTCTGCCATGGCCGTCAGAGCAGCGCGCCAGCTCGACCTCGCCAGCGCACCTGCACCAGGGGAACCATCTCCTTGGACACTGACTGCATGATCATGGCGTCGCCGATCTCCGCGTCTTTCTTGAGGCAGTTGCCGATCACTTGCCCGCTGATCTTAGAGATGATCTGAACCCTCTGGCTGTTGACCTGCACGTTGAAGTGCTCCCGTGCCCAGGGGAAGAAGAACTTGGTACTGCTGTCAAACTCCCACAGAACTTCTCCGCTCTTGTGGTCCTTCAGCAACGCTGGGTCCTTGCGATGTCCGATGAGCTTCAGCGTTCGTCCTTCCCAAGTGAACAGGTCGGAGTGACCAGGTACTTCGACCATCAACGGCTCGATCTCCCCGTAACGGCGGTAGTCAGTCTTCCCGGCGTTGATCAGCCTTCTGTGCAAGTCATACCATCCGTTCTGCTCTGTCCATTCCTTCAACTTGTCGATTGCCGTGCGGATATCCAGACCCGACCCGACGTTAAGCTGTGCCGACTGCTGCGACTTGTTCTTGATCTTCAGCAGGGGCTCCCCAGAGCTCTTGTCCAAGATAAACAGGCAGCCGTTCTCTTTCTTGACCTCCAGGTTGTCTTTTGCCCACGGAAAGCGAAGTTTGGTAGATTTTTCAAGGTCCCAAACAACTTGATTCGTAGACAGATCTATCAACCTTGTCGGGTTCCTCCTGTTTTCTCCTATGAGCTCCAATGATCTACCCCTCCAAGTGAAGATGTTTGCCTTCCCTGGGACCTCCTCCATCTCCCGTTCATAGACCGCGTATTGAGAATAATCTGTCCTTCCAGCACGGAACAATGATTTCTCTACATCTTTCCATCCATTCAATGAGCCCCACTCCAGCAGCTGATTCAGCACCGGACTTCTCTGCTCCTGGAGTACCACAAGCGAATCGTCTGCCTCGTGACTCCCTCCGTCTGAAACAGCTTGCGTCGTCACCTCATCGGTCGCAGCGTTGTCCCTCGGAGAGTTCTCAGGGCTATGGATGAGTACGGACTCAGCATGTACCTTGGAGACATCCTCTATCTCGATACTATGAGACTCGTCGTCATGGCTGACCTCATGGCTGCCTGTCATAGCTGGGACCTGTTTCTCTTCCCTATCCCTTCGAGCCACAACCTTCCCGCTCCTTCGCAGTAGGATCAGACAAGATCTGCCCTCGTATTTACAGACAAAGTGTTTGCGAGCCCATGGAAAGAAGAATTCCGTACAGGCAGCATAGTTCCACAGCATCTCGCCTGTTTCCGAGTCAAGGAGATATTGAGGTAGGTTATTCTGCTGATTTATCCGCAAGACGACTCTTCCTTGCCATAGATATCTTCCAGCAGGGACATCGAGTGGTAAAAGATCTGCTTCAAACCTGTCGAACGAACTGAAGTCCGTCTTCCCAGCGTCCAGCAGCCTTTCTTGCAAATCCTCCCACCCATTGTTTGACAGCCATTCGTGCAACAAAGCCTCGGCATCTTTCTCAGAAACGTTGATGCCATTCGATCTGAGCCTCGATGCAATGTTGTTCTCAGCAACCGGTCTTGATTCTTTGTCCTTCAACTTGCTAGCGCTTGCCATCATTTGAAACCCACTCCCGGCTACACCTCCTACTCCACTTCCCCGAAGGAACCTGCAGGCAGTCTCTGCTCGCTTGACTGCCTCTGTGTTAGTCTTGGCAACCAGCAAGGCTTCAAGAGCAGGAGAGAGTCCTGGGAATGAAAGCAAATTCGCTCGATTTTCTGGATGAGCCGCCAAGTTGCGAACGATGCCAGCAGCTCTCAGCTGACCTTTCATGCTCCCCGAGGTCAGCTCTTCCGTGAGAACATTCAGAGCTTCGAATGAGCTCACGACAGCTGAAGCACAGAGCTTGCTCAGGGTCAGGTTAGAAAGCGCAGCGAGGGCTGATTCCTTGCAGTGAATGCCACCAACCCTCAGCAACATCAATAGCCCACTGATGATCCCTTCCTTGGAGCAGATCACTTCTCTGTTCCTCTCAGTTCTCCATGAAAGATTCCCTATGGCCGCTGCTGCTTTCTGTCGGGCATTGTCGTCGCCCAACTGCAGCGCCACAACAAGAGAAGAGAGGACGTTCGCGCTTCCGATCATCCGTGCACAGCCCTCCTCCTCCAACGCCAGGTGGCGGAAGCACGCGCAGCAGCTGGCTCTTGTCTCATTGTTTCCTTCAACGAGTGCATTGGCGATCACGTCCAACACCCAGGCCTCGGAGGCGATTTGGTACAGGAGCTTCTTATGATGAATCATCTCCCTCAGGCTCTTGGCTGCTACCGCCTGTGCCTGGCCCTGCCTGCCGAGCTGAATGACAACGTCGATGATCTCCTGCGGCAGCTTGCTGCTCGTCACTCCGTTCTTGGTGTGGATCAGAGAGTCTGGACGGTCTTGCCGCGGCCCGTCGTTGGTGATATCGGACAGGCCCAGCATTCTTGCCTCTATCGTACTAGGAGCTGTCCACCTGGAGTTAGCTTGATCTTCAGTGTAACTTTGACCCAACGCAGGACCGGCTGTGATATCAGCAAGAATTTGCACGTCGTCTTGTAGGTCGCTCAGATCAATGGAGGAATCACCATTCATGCTGGTGTTTGGAAAGTTCAACGCTCGTTTGTCTTGCCATCTTCCCACAAAATCTGTGTCATTCCTGGCTTTCAATACATGCTCGGTTCTGGCAGCAGGATTATGAATCGGACGACACATGTCTTCTACAGCTACTTACCGGCTCGAAGCAATTTGAAAGATTTCGGGGCTTCTGTTCACTTCACCAACATCGGAGCCTACCAGCGTAATTAGTTGTTTGTCATTCATTCCTCCTTCTCGTCATCAAGATCAAATCCATCATTTCAGAAGAGCACAAGGTAATAAAGTACAGAATTTCACTCATGAAAAACAAATCAAGCCAGGATGTTGCAACTCTTATGCACAAACATAACCAGTGATGTCTACGTATCCGACTTGTCACACATACGGCAGCTTCCAACGGTTCAGCACACGTCGTCGCACGCAGAGGCAGGGGAGCCTTCGGGGTCTCACCTCTGAAGTTCTCCTGCATCCTTCTCTTCCTTCGCATTTCATCCCATGCGCGACGCGCCACCTGTTGCGCATAAGGCTCGCGGGCCATACCAGCATGCGCCCCGGCCTATCGCATAAGGAACAATATTTTAGTCATATTCCAATGTGTACCCAAAATTCACTACCCCATCTTATCATACCTTCACCACCCCACCTATCCTTACTCTGCATTCTACCCCAACCTCTAGCCTTCATTTACCCATCTTCATGGAGGTTGAATTAACATTCGGTCGCTCTACCCCCTTTTTCCCCAGCAAACTGAACCCTGCTCTATCAGATACCCCACAAAATTATACTCATCACAGGGGTAGTCTCCAATTTCTTTTTTTTGATCTCTAGTCCGTTAGAGAATTGAAGTTACCTTGGTCGGCGAGTCCAATTCGATCATCCCCCACCCACCCCACCCCACCCCACCCCACCCCACTTTTACCCACCCCACTCCCCTGAAACGAAGGCGTCAGCTACAGTACCTGACAGCGTTCCGAAGTCACCCCACACCCCTAGCCACTCGTACCCCCCTCCGCGCCCCCCCGAACCCCGGGCCCACCCACACCAGACACACTTTAAGTTGGCACCAGGTCGTGAAGTCACTCGGTAGTAACCCGGACCTACCGCCTCCTCCCTTGCTTGATACCTCCAGATCCGGCGGGCCCTCCTCACTCCTTCCAATGATTACAGACAGTTCGGGGGGCAGCAGTTGGCAGGATTGGATTTGGTTCTCGGGCCTTGGAGGTTCACGCCGATTGACGGATCAGTCACAGACCCGGCCCGGCTCAATCATCGGATCATCGGATTGTCCGGCCCGGTCCCGGAGGTCGGTCACTGTCTCCCGCCGTGTCGGACTGGTGATCACCCATGTCTGCGGCCTCGGCGCCCCCCCGGAAGTTCCGAGGCTTATCAACTCATCAGTCATTTTTATTGAGTAAATATTGTAGTAGAGTGGTACAAGACGAGATTGTCCTTCAGAGCCTAGAAAAGGTGGGGTGGGGGCTGGTAGCTAGAGGGGGTCATCGTCTCTCCTGGACTCGGCAGGGGTGCCAAGTCCGGTCAAATGTAGGGGTCATGGGTACGGGTGTTTGTATTTGACTAAAAGTTGAAGGGTACAACACAAAATGAGGCGGTTACAGCCTTTCTACGGGGTCGAGCCACCCTGGTGTAATTGAGGGGTGGGTCGAAATTCCACAACTAAGGTGAAGGTGAGATCATGTGGCTTTTCACTTAAGAACTCAATTATGAAATATTCCAGAATAGGGAGCAAGTGGAGACGATGCACTTCTGGGATTAGCGGTGGGGTGCTTCTCACAGAAGGGGTCCACACCATGCAGCCGACGATGGCCACGTGGAGTTCTGATGGTTGAGCCGCGATCGATGAGGCAGCGAGGATGAAGTGGAGCATGCAGGCTGTGCAGGAGCGAGAGGAACATGGCTAGAACAAGATGAGATATGAGGAGAAGAAGAGCTTCAGGTAGACTCCGTACTTGTGGGGCACATGACTGTAACCAAGGAATAGTTGATAGTGTACGAATAGTGAAAGATAGGTATAACAAGCAGAAAACGCTGGTGCGCAAAGCACGGGATCAGTTTTGTCAGAGATTGTTTAATATTTCCAGGTTCCTGAGGTTTGGGAACCTCCGAAATGTGATCAACTGTCCTCTTGTTTAGGTGAAGATAGAATCCTTACACGTGTAGAATTAACTGCTATCCGCTCACACTCTCATCACTGTCATGGACCTGAAACGAGTTCTGCGCAGTATGAATCAGAGTCCGACGTTGACGACGGTGGAGAGGCAGCAAGAGCAGCGGTTCGCGCAAGCCTTTCAAACTCAGTATGTCTCGGTTTCCGGGCCTGTCACGTCGGGTATCTCATCCGGCGCCTTGTTCCATCGGGTACAGGGAGTTCAGAGTATCCCCTTGACCGCCATATCTTCAGCAGTGGCGGTTCCAACTGTAGCTTCAGTCGCTGTTCCTGTGCAGCATCAAGTGGTCGGCGTGCAAGAAGTTCGGCATGTTCAGCCGACCTACGTTCAGCCAGTGCAAGTCACCGAGACGACTCCTGTGCAGATCGTACAGGCTCCTGCCCGCCAAGTGGTTGTGGCCTCTCCGGTACTTGCGAGTTGTGGAGGGCTGACACAAGACTGACTTCTCTTCTAGCCTCCTCCGCCTCCTCCCGAATACGAGTACATCACCAAGCATGTGGAGATTGATCAGCTTGAAGTCGTCCCAGTGGACAAGGAAGTTGTGTCGTACGATGTTGTTCCGACAGATAAGATTGTTGAGAATGAGCGACCACGGGAGGTGTCACAAGTTTTCAACACTCAAGTTCCACAGTACATCACCAGGACCATGACGATTGAAGTTCCTGTAAGCCTTTCCTCTTGTCATCTTCCAACCTCCTGACACTGGCGTTCCGATGGCGTAGCAACCCCGAGAAGTTCGAATGGATAAGATTGTAAGTTCAGACTCCCCTCTGCTGGCTCATTCCCTCACGCGCCTGTCAGGTCAAGAACGAAGTGCTCAAGGAAGTTGCAAGAGAGAGGGTTGTGAACAAAGAGGTAGCCGTGCCGGTAGACAAAGTCGTCGTCAAGGAGGTGCCAGTGTACGTCGACAAGTACGTGGAGAAGATCGTTCACCGCGCCGTCCCCGTGGAGAAGATCGTTGTGAAGGAGGTTCCAGTCGAGGTGGAGAAAGTTCAGTTTCGAGAAGTTCAGGTGAAGGAAAGCAAGAGATGGTCTTGTGCTTAGTTGCCATCAGGTCCCAGTTGAGCGAATCGTGGACAAGTTTGTTGATGTGCCGGTGGAGAGGATTGTACACCATGACAAGATAGTGTACCAAGACAAGATAGTCTACAACGATAAACCTGGTAGGCCCACGGGATGTCGGATCGAGTTGCCGTTGACTGTCTGGCTGCAGTCGAAGTTCCCGTGGAGCGCATGATAGCCAACGAGAGTCTTGACACCTACTCCAGCAGTCTGAGAAGATCTCTTGTAGACGTCAACTCGCACAAGGTCGGGTTGGGTCTCGTGCTCCGAGTCAACAACGACGGAGAGATTGTGATCAAGGAGCTCATTCATGGTTACGCCGCTCAGCGTCAGGGAGGGGTGAGCGCTGGGACCGAGCGGCTGGAGCGATGCTGACATGCTGTAGCTGCGTGAAGGTGACGTCCTGGTCACCATCGACGGCCACAAAGTGCAGGACTACAACTTGGAGGAGATCAAGAACTTGACCTTCGGAGAGGAAGGAAGTTTGGTCACTATCGACATTCGACGGGATGGGACCGACCAGAAGGTTGAGGCTGCTTGCTCTTGTTGACGAGGATGTGATGAACCCGTGCAGGTGACGCTGCAGAGAATATCAGGAGCAGGCCAGTCCAACACTCTCATGTCCTCCGTCCGCTCCTCGTATGCTGAGAGCTGAAGAATCAGAAGCAGGCGGTGCGAAGTCGCTGAGAAAGGAGGAGGAGGAGGAGGAGGAGGAGGAGGAGGAGGAAGCGAAGGAAGGTCGAGGAGGAGGAGGAGGAGGAGTCGTGAGAGGAAGAGGAGGAGGAGACAGGGTGGCCTCACTTAATCAATCCTTTATACACGTGCTAAAGAATAACCCTGCCGTCTTCGCGGCTCTCTGTTATCTACAAGGTGACACGACAGGAGCTTCTCACTCCAGGTCGTCCATGTCAGCATTGTTGCCCGTCAACGCCCTCCACTCGCTCTTGTTGGGGTCGTGCTGCGCAGCAGTCAGGGACGGGCCAACAGACAGCAAGAGACGTACGGGTTTGAAGGCGAGCGGGAGCTGCTGCAGCTGAATCCGACGCATCACGCGCCCGCTACCTGCTCGCAACGTCACTCCTCCTTGAGCTACCTGACGAGCTGACCTGAGCCAAGCTTGCCTGCAGTGTGGCTGCAGCTCCTGCAGTAACACACGCAGGCGCAGCAGCCGAGGAGGGAGAGGCAAATGAGGAAGCCCATGGCGGTCCCGTTCTTGTCCAGCGAGGCCAGCTCGTCCTTGAGCTCGGAGGAGCTACCGTCGAACCAGTGGATGACCAATGGAGTTGAGTTGGGAACGTTGGTGGTCACGGCAGCTGGGGTGGTAGTTGGAAGGTTGCTGACTTCTGGAGCAAGCGATCCGTTGCCAAGTAGGACTCTGAAGGCTACCCCGAGGTTTGCGGCCTGGCGTGGAAGAAGAAAAGTCAGTCGCCCACTTCCTTACCTTTGCTCCCGCTCTTGTTCCTCCTCTTACACCCTCCTCTCCTCTCCCCTCGCTCCTGTCCCCTCGCTCCCCTCCTCTCCATTCTCCTCCTCTACCTCCCCTCACCTGTAAGGCGATGTTCATGGTCGCCAGATCGATCACCCTCTCCTCTGCATCTTGTCGACTACTTTCTTGCACTGAGAGCAGGAGCAATCAATCGAGGATGCGACAAGGAGGAAGACAGAATGGCGCAGGGAAAAGAGAGAGCCAACGGCCAAGAAAGTAGCGATGAAAGTAACGAGCTGGAGGCGGATGGATGGATGGATGGATGGATGGATGGATGGATGGATGGAGGGAGGGAGGGAGGGATTGAGGGAAGGGTATTATGGAGAAACGTCACCGCTGATTGTGATATTGACGGTGCTGTAATCGCGCAAACCTTCTTCTTCGTCCTCTTCGCCAGGAAGGAGGCCAGGGATGTCCAACAGGCTGCCTGAGTACACGATTCCTCCTTGGATGCTGCTGATGACTATCCGAGAAGGGGGCACACCGATCGCCGCTCCGATCGCCTTTGACAGTGAGTGAATGCAAACATGGAGACGGGAAGGTGAGAAGGAGACGAAGAGATATCGAGGGAAGGAGCTGACAAAGTCAGGAACAAGAATGCGGGGGGAGGGGGGCGGCGGAGTAGCCCTGGGGAGAAAGGAAGTAGCAGATGATGATGATGATGATGATGATGATGATGATGATGATGATGATGATGATGATGATGATGATGATGATGTATGATGATGATGATGATGATGAGGAGGAGGAGGCAGCATACCTGCCGGAATTGCTCTTGGGTGGAGTTGAGACGAGATGCAGAGATGAGAATTCGAAGCTGGGGGAGGAACTTAGACCCAAATCATTCCGCACGCGCGTTGCTACCTGCACGTGAACCTCCTGATAGGATGGGGGAGCTGGGCAGCGGCTGGGAGTCAGCGTAGGGATGAGCACGAGGCAGGGCGGCTCACGAGCTGGCAAGGGGATGCATTCTTCCTCCGACGTCGCTCCTGCGGATGAGTTTGTCCGCTGCAAGCCGCATGAGCTGATAGTGCGATGAGGAGAGGAGGAGGAGGAGACCTCAGGGCAGCTCAGGCATGAGCTCTGCTCGTCCTCGCTCTGGTACGTCCCAGGTGGGCACAGCCTGCGGGTGATGGTCACGCTCTCAGCTCCCCCCAGCCTCCACTTACTTGCATGGAGCTCTTCCATCCTCTCCGCTGTATCCGGGGAGACACCTGCAATCGCTCGAGGAGGAGGCGGAGGTGCCGGAGTAGGAGGAGCCGTCAGGACAACCTGCGTTTCACTGTCATCCTCCTCCTCCAAGAACAACCAGCGGATACTGAGAGCGACGACGGAGCCAGGAGGACAGTAGTGCTGGGGGATACAGCTCGAGCAGAAGGACATGCCGGACTGAGCCTGCATCTGACCTGCGGAGAGAGTGAGAGGAGAGGAGAGGAGAGGAGAGGAGAGGAGAGGAGAGGAGAGGAGAGGAGAGGAGAGGAGAGGAGAGGAGAGGAGAGGAGAGGAGAGGAGAGGAGAGCAAGGAGGAAAATGGGCGCGCTAGCATGGCCTTGAGGAGGACGTGTACTGAAGAGGCAAAGAAGAAACGTTGAGGGTGCAGGGTGAAGAAAAGACCAGGAGGGAGTAGACGAGGTAATGGGGAGGAGGCAGAAGACGGGGAGACTGGACTTTGGAGTACCTGCTGGACATTCCTCGCACGTAGATCGCCCCGTCTTGTCCTGATACGTCCCACTCTTGCAGTCCGAGCACAACGTCATCCCAGCCTGGGGCGAGAAAGTGCCTGTCAATCCATGTCAGATGTCAAAGTTGACCAGCTGAGACGATCTGCTGGGCACCTGCTGGGCATTCGTTGCACGTCGACTGGCCGAACTGTTCATTCTTCTTCCCAGCTTCACATAGTTTGCACTGTGGGTGTCAACCAGCCGTTATTCCACGGATGGACCTTTGACAAGAACATGCCTGAGCGAAGGGGAGGAACCCCTCATCGAAGCTGAAGGTCCCGGGTTGGCACGGGCTGAATAGTGCAGCTCAGGTCCAGCTGGTGGGAAAGCTGGGAAACGTCACCTGCACCGAGGACCCACTTCGCCAGTGCGACATCGCTGCTGAGAAACCCAGACATCGTTAACAAGCTGCAGCGACCCCTCCGCATCCTGCTGGACTCCTCCGATGGCGACCTGCAGCTGAACTTCAGCTGGTGTGAAGGGCTTGTCGAGGCTCACAATGGACTCGTTGATAGAGATCATCTTCAGTCCGTAGCGCTTTCCCCAGAAATTTTGACGCTCCAAGAGATTCGATGGCAGCCAATCCATACCTGGAAAAGGAGGAGGAGGAGGAGGAGGAGGAGGAGGAGGAGGAGGAGGAGGAGGAGGAGGAGGAGGTGGTGGTGGTGGTGGTGGTGGTGGAGGAGGAGAAGTGGGAAGAAGAGGAGTGAGAGGAGGAGGAGGAGAAGTGGGAGGAGGAGGAAGGGCAGAGAAGATAACAGGAAGAGGAGTGAAGGAGAGAGAATGCAAAATCCGCGAGGGGAGCAAGAGATGATGAAAGGGGGAGAACAGCAGCACGGCACACGGCCAAATGGGGGAAAGCGAAAGAAAGAATTTCAGCTCAGCAGATGATGTTATGATGCAAACAACCAGCAGCGTCACACGTCTGCTTGCTCGAGCTGCACTCCCTGGAGGAAGCATACACGTCCTCGAAGATGGTCTCGTCGGTTCCCACAATGGCTCGACCCCCAGCAACGATCAGCTGACGCCCATCACTGGCAACGGCAAAGTCTTGTCTCCCTGAACCAAGAAGACTCAGCCCACGGGAGGAGAGTGAGGAGAGGCGGAGGAGGAAGCAACATCGGGTAAGGGACAGCAGGGCCGGTAGATATGAAGGAAAGACAAGAGTAGGACAAAAGAGGCTTCACGAACCTCTCCAGTTGCTGTTGGGGGTGATAAGGCTCCACGTCATGCCATCTTGAGACGCCCACACGTCATTCTTCGCTGTGTCCTCGTCAGTCTGATTGCGACCTCCACCTCCTCCTCACCTGCTCCCGAGCTCGGGGAGGTTGGGGAAGAGAGCTTGCTACCCCCCAGGAGAATGAGCTGTTCGTTGTCTTTGCGGCCTGTAGGAGTATCAATCGGAGGAGAGGAGAAGATTTGAAGCAAGGGGGCCGGAGCTGTTGTGAGGAGAGGAAGTGGGAGGGAGGAAGAGGCAGGGACAAGGTGTTTGTGAGGAGAGTTTGGATGTTTGCAAGGACGAGAAGGTCAGTGGTGGAGAAGAGCTAGGGAACCGTGTGATAGGATTGAAAATCCAATTCTAGTCCCCCAAGGAGCCTTCTGCAAATAAAATAAGGTCAGACAAACGGTCCGGCTGCTGCTGCTGCCACTCCTCCTCCTCCTCACCTGTGTGACTTGCGACCACACCAAGCCATCCCCCGACATCCAGACATCATCTCTGAAGACAGCTTGATCTTCCGACGAGTTTTCCATCCTCTGAATGCCTCCCACCATCACTATGATCGACATGTTCATCGAGAACTTGTTGAAAAGACTCGCTGATCCCAACACGCCTCGTGGGGTCCAACTAGCCGACGCTGTCAGGAGGGTCCACGAGATATCCGCGTCCATCACCCTGCTGGAACAGACGGTCATCCTCACATTGCCATTGACATGTCAAGCACATCTCATCACTCTCACCTCTTCATGTAGGTTGAGAAGTTCCACCTCCAGACGTCGTTGAGCAAGACGACACCCTTGTCATCTAAACCCAACCCGCCGAACACATACATGCTGTAGAGGATGTCGGCAAGAAAGCAGAGCAAGCAAGAGGAAAGGAAGGATCTCACATGCTCGAGGAGGAGGCAACAGCTCCAAAGTGAGCCCGTGCTGGCCAGACCTTGGAAAAGCTGACCTCCCGCCATGTCGCTCCGTCCGACGATTCCCACACGTCATTGAGGACCTCGTAGTTTGTCGAGGACATGTTCCCAACAGCAGGAGCTTGTCGTATGCTCCCTAGCAGCACGTCATTGATTCTACTCTCCTCCATGTCTGCCGGAACTCTGAGCCCTCCCAGTACCACCATCCGATCTCCCAGATCAGATCGCATGGCGACCGCTTCATGACCGAGTCTCTTCGCCCATGGCGCTGAGATGGTCCACCTTGCCCATCGATCTGTCGAGCTGCAGCAAGGAATGTCGCAGTTCACACAATTCTTGCAGAACATGCTATCCAAACAATCAGCATCTGCAAGCACCCCACAAGTTAGACCCGGAAGCTGATCAATATTCAACACTGTTCACGGAGAGAGACAGAGCAGGACGAACAAAGGTAGAGGAGGGGGGGAGGAGAGCCGGCTTGCCTGTAATCTGAGTGCCGTCGGAGCAGGAGCATGCTGGAAGTGCGTCTCGCGGCCATGTCAGCGCCAGCAGCAGCCATAGAATCGCTCTCGCCGCCATTGCCCTCAATACTTTTCTCACTTGGTGGATGTGCAAGGGGGGTGGTAGGGTGGGGGTGATTAATAGGAAAATTGGTGGGTGGGGGTACTCTTATTCCGCCATTCCAGGAGGTGGGGGTGGTCTCTTCATCATCGACCATCTTGGCTGAAAGAACGGGGTTATGCATCATCAATGAGGAAGGATTAGAAGGGGGTGGGGGTGTAATTCAGGGGTAGGGGTCAAGCAGTATGGGGGTGGTGGGTCATGACCTCTCCCCAGCTACACCCTCCCCCATGCATCAGAGTGTTCTTGTGGTACCCCACCTTCTTCCACAACTTGAGAGTATAAGGAGGGGTGGGTGGCTGCAAATTCCTCGAATGGGGTGGGTGTCACTGATGAGGCGGGCTGGTCTGAGCACTGGTGAGGCGGGCCGGTCTGACAGGAATGTCGGGGAGCGACAGGTAACGTGCAGGAAGGGGCAGGATGATGATGAGGAGGAGGACGAGGCAAGGGGGGGGGGGGAGGAGAGAAGGAAGAGTTGAACAGACGATGAGAGTGGAAGGGAGGTTGAAGGGATGAAGAAGCACAGGCACTTATCTGATGGCTCCATGGTTGGTCCAGGGGCAGAAGCAAGGCGAGAAGAGATGAGGAGAGGCAGGAGGACAAGAGATGGAAGGAGGGGAGGAAGACGAGTTAGTCATGGCTGGAATTCATATGCAGGATTGATAAAAGTGTCACTCAGGCATCCTGCCGATGATCGGTACGGCAGCATCTCCGACCCTCGTGCTGTAAGTCCACCAGACGTAGTCATGCTACTCTCCCTCTACACAAACATCCTCAGCCCTCCCTCCGCCCTTGCTTCTTGGCTGGTTCTTCCTTTCCTCCTGTGTGCTCACCGAAGATCCCAAGGTTATCGGTATGGAGAACTGGGCAGTCAGAGAGGAAAGGAGCAGGTATTTGGCGTGACTGCTTTGCGACTTGGTTGTTCATGGTCGACTCGTTGTCAGGATGGAAGTGCTAGAAGCCGCGGACGAGAAGAAGACCATCTGCAAGTACCTGTCTTGTGGACTGATCATCCTCGTTGGTGAGGAGGGAGGAGGAGGAGGGACGGGTGTAACGTCGTCACATATCAGTGGTTGGCGCTTCTTGTTACTACCTGTGGATGCGAGTTGCGGTATGATCGGCACGAGTATGTGAGCGAGAGTCTCATAACAGTGCCGCAGATGCACTGCGGGGAAGCATGCAACAACCTGTCGGGGCCATGGGGAGGTTTGACTTGTCGAGTTGGGAGATCCGATGGGTTGACGAGTTGGCGTTAGTTCTCAATCAACCGAAGGAGAAGAAGTCGCAGGATGTCGACCTGGCGAACAGGAGGGTTCTGATCAAAGTTAGACTGTTGATAACTCCTTGTTTCTTTCCTTACCTTGCCTCCTCCAGCATCTCATGGAGGGACCTGCTCTCATGGAAGCTCAGTCGTAAGTTCAACAAGCATGACAATCTTGCCTGTTGGTTGACAAGTCTTGTGTCGTCAGGTTGACTTGGAAGGAGATCGATGGCTGGGCCAAGAAGCATCCAACTAAACCAGTCCACATTGGCATGGTGTGACATGAAGTGTTGTGGCCTCAGTGCCCTCCAATGCAACGGTGCTGATTGCGTTCTAAGGTGCTGGTGCTAGAGAACGAGTCAGAAAAGTACAAGAAGTTGATCTCTAACATGGTAGGCTGACTTGTCTCACTTGTCTCACTTGACATGTGCGTTGATGCTCTGCAGGTTTATCACAAGCTTGTCGACCTCAAGATTTGCGATGAGAACCATGTTTGCTCCGAGAACTCAATCGCTGGTGAGAAAACAGAGGAGGAGCTTTCTGTGCTTGTTGTAACAACAATCGCTAGGAAACATCAGAGCAAGAGCGTGTCCAAGGGACATCCCCTGTTCTCCCAGCATCGTTACAGAGATCGATCGGCAAGCACGTCAGCTTGCGAGGTACTGGAGATGAGATGATCGATACGATGTGTCACGTCCATGCTCCCCTGCCATTTTGGCTCTTGTTCTCTGTCCCTTACCGACTTTTGTACTCAGCGTTGCTGTCGATGGCGCTTTCAAGGGGTTGCGGGATGTGATCGAGCAGAAGAAGGTGGAGGGAGGAAGACGTCGCAAGCGTGCTGATCCTCCCCAGGGAATGGCGGCGAGCAGCGTTGCAGCGAACATGAACAAAGGTTTGTCATCAGCATTCGTTTAGGTCAAGCTTGACTTCGGTTGTCACAGTGCAGAGCAGTCTCATCAAGAGTTCGACGTATGAGAACGTGAGACTACATGTTCTTCTCCCACACCCTTCACACTTCTCTCATCTTTGCAGGCCGCGTCAACAGGGATGGGATACCAGCCTGCTGGCTACATCCCCACCTACAACCCTCCGTCGCAGATCTAAGGCTTGGAGGCGCGATGCCCTGCCGACCATCTCTGTAGTTTTCAATTATTTATTGTTTTTGATTGCAAGCTCGTTTTCCCTTTGTGACTTGCCAGTGTGCATGTGGATCACACAAACGTGCATGTTCATCAACACGTACGATCATGTCTCACTTTGATCATGGAGTTTCGGCACCAGTTAGCGATCCTGCCCGCCCTGACAATTGGCAGCAGACCAGGCTTGAAGTTTGAGACGGCTTGTCACGATGAATCAGTGTGACAAGTGGGGGCGGAAGTGTTGTAGCTCCTCGTTCAATCGCATGAAGTTGCTGTCGCACTGCTTGAAGCACTGGATAAAGTACTGGGGATCCAGCATCGCCTGTTCATGCGCAGCTTGAGTATATCATTGCAAGCTCTTCCCAAGAGTCTTGCCTGGAGCACATCGACCTTGACAAACAGCATGTTCTCAAGAGCCAGCATGTCGAGATACCGCAGAGTTTGAAACTTGTCTGTGGTCTTTTCTCTGTACAAGATTGCAATCGAGCTCTGTTCCGACAGCTTCTCTCCCTTGGCGTGGCGTTGAGGGGGAAGGTGGTTAGCGTCAAAGATGACTGGATGGACCTGAAAATTGATCGGATCAGGCACCAACAAGAGGAGGTCAACTTACCTTCTTGTCATCCTTGGTGAAGAGTAGCTTCTTCCCAGCAGCAAAATGACACTTGTTCCTGTCCCAGTGCTCAATATCTTCCACCATCCCCATCCCGCTGGCGCGATGAAGCAGTTGGTAAATCTTCTCGGGCGTGTCGAGCTCGATTCCTTGCTCGCTGCAGCTCTTGAGCACGACCGGAGCGCTTGCCCCCTCCCCTGCATGCTCAAACTTCCAACTGATGTGGTCGGAGTACCTCCTCGACTTAGACAGCAGGTGCAAGTTGACGTTGACGTGCATCGGATGCTTCCCCCATGAGAAGATGTCTAGCGCCCGAGCAGCAGCCTCGATGTTGGGCCCCAGGGAGCGAAGGAACATGACGAAGTTCCTCGTCTCTGCGCTGAGAAAGCTCAGCAAGTTGAGGAAGGAAGGCAGGATCAGATGGTAATGGCGCTGCGACTCCTCCAGGGTGAGGCCTGCAGGGCAGCAGCAGCTGCTCAGGAGAGCATGCGCACGAGGGAACGAAGAGGGAGGGGGAGAGGGAGAGGGGAGGGAGAGGGAGAGGGAGAGGGAGAGGGAGGGAGGGAGAGAGAGAGAAAGAGAGAAGGAGAGGGAGAGGGAGAAGGTGAAGGAGAGGGAGAGGGAGAGGGAGAGGGGAGGGAGATTACCTTGTGTGCGAGGAACGTCGCTCGGCCATTCGATGAGCTGCATCAGGTCCTCGAGAAAGTTCCTGTAGATCCTTCCCGGCCCTTCACTCGTGAACTTCTTGCTGTTGGCCTCGCCCAGCACGTCGAAGCATGACACCGAGTCGCTAGGAGGGTACCCGATGAAGCGGATGGACTGCGGCATGTGGCTGGAGGTGGAGGAGGAGATAATGCTTCTGACTAGCGGAGGGACCGCTGCATGGTGACCTGCCTGTCGGTCGACCACCCGTAGAGGGCTGGAGTCATGCCAACAGTAAGTGGGGTGAAGGCGATCGAAGTCCTCCAGGTTCTCAAGGCTTGCCGTCGGGTCACTTCCCTCAGGAGCCTTGATCTGCCGGATGTAGGCGGCTCTTGCTATGAGCACGTTGATCAGATCCTCTACAGCCTTGGGCCCTCCGTCACGATGCACGGGCATGATAGTTTCCTCCAGGCTGACGTTGAGCCATAGCACCCTCTCAGTCATGACGTTTCTTCTTCCTCACTTCATCCTCCTCCTCTCTTACCTCAGCCTCTTCTTGTGTGCTCCTCTCCTCCCCTGCCCACCCCCTTCCTCTTCATTCGCTCTCCTCCCTCTCCCTCCGACATCGCGTCTCTACCAGTAGGACAAGGGAACAGACGCTTCCACACTCGGCGGGGTAGTTATTGGAGATATAAGGGGTAGTGGGGTACCGTACCATTCGTAATCCAGAGAGATAATGAAGGACGACATGGAGCAATGATGAAGAGCACGTGAGAACTTCTTGACTTGATGAGAAAGAGACAACAAGAGAGAAGAGGGGAGATGGATCATCTGCGTCTTGTTCCAACGATCGACACAAGAAGACTTTGGGCTTCCAGTTGTCGTAATTTCATGTGAAACTAGTTCGTTAGCATCATCACAAGCTCTTTTTAGCCTCCTCGCGTCCTCTACATCAAGCACAGATGGCAACGGATCCCTTCCCCGGTCATTCGCCAGCTCTTGGCTGTCTCAGAACTCCTCCGACACTGCGTCCTTGACCAGCTTCAGTACCTCCTGCCGCTTCCCTTCCTCCGGAAGAGCTTTTAGGACTAGCTGTAAACTCAGAGTAAGCTGCATGCAACTGCTTCCTCCTCCTCCTCCTCCTCCTCCTCCTCCTCCTCCTCCTCCTCCTCCTCCTCCTCCTCGTCCTTCTCCCTCCTCCTCCTCCCTCGTCATCCTCCCTCCTCCCTCCTCCCTCGTCCTCCTCCCTCCTCCCTCCCTCCTCCTCCTCGACCTCCAGCAGCTCCGCATCGTGAAGTTTGATCAGAGAAGCAGGGAACTTGTAGAAGTAGTCCTGCACACCGGGTGAGCTACGTACGACGTCCTTCATCAACACAGACCTCAGCCGAGATCTCGTTTCTCTTGAGCTCTCCACATCCCTGCCCAAGGGCTCTGTCACGTTGGGCAGCAGAGGGCGGTACTGACCTCTCGAAACTTCATGAACTCTTGTCGATCTCCTATCTCCTCCATCACCACCTTCATCAAGACCTGCAGCGCACAACGTTTCATGCAAGCGCTCCACCCTCTTCTCCTCCGCTCACTCACCTTGGGGTCATTGAGGTCCAGCTTCTTCCTCTCCTCTGCCTTCTTCTTGGCAGCTGCCTGACAGCATCAATCAGCGAGGCTCATTCATACCGGTTAAGCTCTCACCTTGTCCATGGCTTCGATGATGCGGTCCATCTCAACTTCCCCGTTGTCCAGAAGTTCCACAAGTTTCTATCATCATCACAATGTTGTCAGGAATGAAGGCATCGAGTGTTGATAAGATGTCTCACCAACATGTCCATAGTGCTCAACTCTTCGTCTGTGTACTTGGATGCTTTCTTCGAGGCCTTTGCCCTGGACGGCGCGAGCTGCTTCGCCTTTGGTTGTTTCTTCTCGAACTCCAGCAACTCTGTGGCACATTCATGAGGGAGCTCAGCGGAAGGGTCCATCATCTCAAACCTGGGAAAACATCTTCCTCCTGGGAAACCTGAGCATGCGAGCACGTCGATGATACAGCAGGGGACGCATGGGTTGAAGGGCCCTCCAGATCGACCTCATGCTGCCCTTCCTTTCCTCCTACCTTGCTCATCTTCTCCTCCAACTGCTCCTTCACCTCCTCCTGGATCGTCCCTTCCGCCTCCTGCCCCCCCTCCTGTTTATCATGCTCCTGTGCGCCTGACTGCTGAGCGTGCATATCGCAAGAGAGGCGCATGACATCAACTTTGCTGCGAGTCAGCATGATAGCAGGAGTGATCCACCGGTGAGGCAGAGCTTGATACCCCACCCAGCTCAGCCGACCGATCCTGGCAGAGCACTTTGGGCAGCAGAGCTTACCCTCCGTGTCTCCCGCCACGTTGTCCATCCAGTCGACAGGACTCTCGAGGAAGAAGGAGCCGCTGTCAGTCCCGTAGTTGATCTCGTCTTGTAACAGGTCCTGCTCCTTGCAGAGGGTGAACCTGCACATTCTACAAGCCAAGACAACCACTTCCGCAGGAGTGAGAGGGGTGGTAGTTTCCTCTCCTTGTGTATCCGCAGAATTGAGAGGGGTTGTAGTTTCCTCTTCTTGTTGCATGTCTCGCTCGTGGGTGGGTTGGAAGACAGGATCGATGTCCATACACTATCGACAACAGACCAGCCTGTTCTGTCTAGTACACGACTTATCCCTCCAGCTCCTTGCTCGTGATAGCAAACTACATGCAATCGCACATTTGCAAGGTGTGTTCCTGGTGAATAGGTGGATACTGGCACTCAAGGTTCTGCATGAATATCTTCTCTACCTCCTCCCTCCTCCCTCCTCTCAGTCTAGCATCGCAAATTTCGTCCGCACATGCGAATTCAGTTTTACTCAACAAATATTCAAGTCCTCCTCAGATTACTGGTATAAGAGATGCTGAAGACAGCAAGTGACACGATCAACTGTCAAGCTTTCAACGGTGGCATCGAGTTACCGTACTGTCGTTGAGTCACTACTGCGAATCTCCCGGTACAGTGCAGTCTCAGTTGCAAAGAGGAATGTTCTACTCGATCAAAATCCGCGAACAATTCGTAACGAGCCTCAGGATCTGTGAGTTCGGAGTTCGCGCAGTCAACAATCCGATCATCATGAATATCGATCACAAAGAATAATTCTATTCATCCAGTCTACAAGTATGTACAAAAGATTAAAATAAACAAGCTTGTAAGTTACAGAGCGCTATTGCAGTTGGCACGGAGGCTTGTTTTCCTTCTTGTCTTCATTCTGCTTCATCTCATCCAGTCTGCTCAAGGCCAGTTAGATCGACCCATCAGTGCATCAGGCATCGTTTCTGATCGGTGTACCTTTCCATAATCTCCTTCAGAGGTGGTCTTTCTTCTACAACCTGTGAGCAGCAGCTCTGCACACTAATGAGAGAGCAGGAGAGAAAAGAAATAGCGCGCAAGCACCATGAGAAGGTCCTTGGTTCCGCATTTCCATGACAAGAACTTTGTGAGGTGAGCAAGCGCCTGCTTGACAGTGAGCTGGATGGACAAACCCTCGAGCAATCTCTCACCTTTCCCCTATTTCTGTTGCACAGAATGAAGAGAAAGATCTTCCCAAAGCTAATCACAAGGTGTCAAGGCCCACACAAAGACCACCATCGCTTGCCTGTAAATATCTGCTTCTGCGCCGAACATATCTCCTCGTATCACTTCAGGAGCAGAGTAATCATTGCAATTGAGGTTAAGTCTGTGCTTGTACGTCTTCATCATCCCCCTCTTTCTCAACGCCATCTTAAGGCCAACATCCGCAACCTTGACATGGTCGTGGTCGTCCAGGATCAGGTCTTGAGGCTCCAGCCGGCCGAAGAAGAAAGCAGGAGAAGACGAATGAAGGAAAGAAAGAGCACGGCAAAGTTGCAATGCCCACCTATGAACCAAACGCTTCGAGATGGGCCTTGCCTTGACCCTCATCTCCATCGTCATGGTACTGAGCTCTGCAAGCACCCAGACCGAGGTCTCGTTGAGAGGGACGGCAACAGGACCATGATACATCTGGATATGAGGATGTCGAAGATCGACCAAGTCTTCAAGGAGACCGATGGCTTCTTCTCGTTTGAATTCCTTGCTGATCTTCATGTCAAGCACCAGGACGGAACACTTGCTGTTCTTCCATACTGCGTCGTAGTACACCCCGTATCTCCCCAGCGTCGATGACTTGTACTCCACTTGGATCGCTTCTCTCTTCACCATGATGGTATGACTAGTGGGCTGGTTCATGAAGTCTGACAGAACCTTGAACCTGACTTTCTCCTGTGAAGAAGATTCGTCGCTACTACCAGAAGATCGGTTGTCGCTGTTGAACCCAAAGTCGCTCATCATCATAGAAGATGGGGTGGAAGTGCAGGATGTTTCATAGGCGTCTTCGTCTGTCTCTTCAACTTCTGCCAAGCTCGGCAAAGAAGGCAACTTTCTGAAGGAAGTAGAAGACGTTATCTCTTTCTCATCTCCTTCTCGGGTTCCGAAGTGCTCACACAGAGCCTATGAACACGTCAACAAAAGGAAAGGAAGGACATTCTCCGTCTCACCCACACAAGCGACAAGTCCTTTTCTTGTGGAGAAGAAGAATCAAGATCGTACGAGGCGATTCTCACGTCGAGGTCCACGCCCACGCTCTTCAAACAAGACCCACTAGAGTCCTGTAAGAAATCGCAATCAAGAGCAACGAAGGATATTGTGTGCGAAGACAATGAGTGATGAGAAGCAAGATAGTTTGAAAGTAACGAGCTACAATCATTCATCCTACCTCCGACCCTCCAGCACTCGCCCGTGTGTGCATGGCTGATGGGTGCCTGGTGGTAGACGATGGGGGGGCGGACGAGAGAGGACGGGGGCGAGTATAAAAGAATTCGAGATTGGTACAAATTTAAAATCAATATTTCAGATGGTCGCACACGAAAAACATATTCTTCATGATAATCACGTTACTCTTCGGTTGGCTAGTCTGTCAATTTGAGGGGAGGGTAGGTGTATGCTCCAATGCATACCATGTACCACCTACCCCATCGTAGGTTCTTCAAAGCTTTGCCCTGCCATTTTGCTTTGGAAAGAGATTATGCTGATGCTATCCTGGTATATTGTTGAGAGGCAGGAACCCATTGTGTGGTAATGGGTAGGGTAGTGGTAGTCTTATCTCAGGGAGGGAGTACTGGTCTAATCCTATACAAAAAGTGGGGTGGACTTTTTGAAGGGGTACTAGTAGTTAATTGGGAAACGGGGGGGTGGAACCAGGGGGTTGGGTAGCAATGTGCAACTCTGTGGTACGTAGGACGTATTTTAAATTGTTTTAAAACAAAAAGTATTGTTCTGTTTATTACACTTAAACAATATATATAAATTGTACGATGTAGTTTCAACAAGTTTTACTCTACTGCAATTTGTACATCTAATTGATATATCAGAAAACAGTTTTATACATATAAATATTTTTTGTGGATCTAGTTATAGGGGATCTCTATTTAAAACTTTATAAACTGGCGCCCATAAAAAAAAACACAAGGGGGTTCATCCCGAGTGTTTATATCTGATGCCCGGGCCGACCGGCACTTCAAGTCCTGGGTCCATCAAGAGGAATTTATAACTCAAAGTGAAGTTAAAAATCAGTACGAGGACTTGGGTCAGAGTCTGTCGCCTGCCCGCTACAGTCTGCTGCCACTGTGGAACAGCTTTTCAACTATACCGGTGGAATAACCCGTGAATCCTCCACCGCCTCATCCTATGCCACGGTGCGCTATTTAATGGTCAAGCCGCAAAAGTGAGTATTCCACAGGGCGATGTGCATCGTCAAACATTTGTTTGTGGGCCCCTCACAGACCAGAAAGTTCAAACGATGAAGCCATGCCTAGACTCATCAACGATGTGCAGGTTGCACCTCGGATCTGCTAATCTGACACGACATTGATAGCTGAAACATCTTGTATGCGCGTGCAAGAAGCGTATACGCTCTGGATGCGAAGAAAAGCCTCAGTGAAAGCGATCCTTTCCTCGATGGTGTCATACCTGCTTTCCCCACTTGAAATACAACTCAAAAAAAATCACCAAATGCACATCAGTCTGTACATTTGTAAGCTGATATCTTCTCACTACAAGTGAAATTTCAGTGATCCAGTGAGGAAAGAAACTTGGGTCTCTCAATTCAATTCAAGGCTTCTTGTACGTGCTTTTGCATATCTCGAGTCTTGCATCTCACTGTTGCTCATGTGAGAGATCCAGGTTCCCATGGAAAGAGATGAAAGAGAAGAACGAACCACGTCTCAGATGATGACTACTCACATGCTTGCTATGAGATGGACTAGTAGGAAGGGGGAGCCGAACGAGGAAACCGAACCAAGTACATAAACTGTATGGACCCCACCCTGACAGGGCGAGCCTCTCATCTGAGGCCGTGTTAGTATAGTGGTTAGTATCCCCGCCTGTCACGCGGGAGACCTGGGTTCAATTCCCAGACGCGGCGACCTTTACCGATGGTCCTCCTGAAATTACAGGAGTCTCTCCCTCCTTTTTGCTGAAAAGTCTGAGGGGTATGGGGGAAACATTTTTGGGTTGTCCCGACAGTCAGGAAACTGAGTTATCTACCATGCTGCGATGGATGATGCTCACGGCGATGACAGCAGCGATGTTGAACGGAACCGGCTCAGATGCGATCTACGAGCACAACCATCATGTTGTGAGTCCTCCAGGTATTACTACCCTCAGCGTGGTCTTCACTGGTCATGACGCTAAGTTAATCATAACTTGTTGATGTTTCGTAGAGTTCGGTACTGGCAACAATGCTGGATCGCATCACATGGTTTGTGAAGGATGGCCAGCATGCTCTCTATCGCTCTATCTTGAATGGATGCATGGTAGCATGGTATGGCAAAGAACACTGTCATGTCTTCACTGCTCAGTATTTACCGTACAATTTGTGTGACCCTCAACTTTGGTCTTAGGGTGTTGTATCAGAAGAGAAGACTTTGCGCAATGAAATCAATCAGGTGAACCAAAGGCTTTTTCGCTTTTGAAAAGTGATTATATGCTTCATCTCGCAGTTGTCCTCGATTAATTGCTCAAAAACATCTTGCAGTTCCTCGGAAAGGGTCAAGGAGATTGAAGATCAGTTGAAACAAGCACAAACCCTGTTGGACAAGACCGAAGCTGCAGTAGCGAAGCAGAACAAGGTAAAGAGGGAAGAATAGAGCTTACGAGAGCTCCTTACCTGCATCAAGGCTCAAGACGACTTCTGGGAGAGGTGGCTTAAATCCGTGGATGCCCGGCTCAGGAAGCTTGACGAGATTGGAAAAGAAATCAAGGTGATCGACAGGAAAGAGGCAGAGAGTCAGCTGGACAAGATAAAAGAGCTCACACTAGATGTGTCTTTGCTCGGAGAACATCGCATGAGGTTTGAACTTGACGGAACCAGGGACAGACAAGACACTGCAACTATCCCTTCCTCTGATCCCCGCAGATCGACGGCTACCATCCGCGAGGAGTTTCTGAACAAATCGTGGGACTACCTCGTGCTCGATTCATCAAGTATCAATTCAGAAATCATCCGAACTCACGTAAGTAGTGATGTCGAGGACGAAAGTCCACGATGAAAGCAGCGGACTGGCAGCACAGACTCGAACTGGTGGTCAACCAGGGGAAATGACACTCGTCCTGACGCGTCCTACCTGACATGTGTCTTCTTGTGTTCCCTGCTCTGACCATTTGATGTTAGGCGGAGCAGAGGTCCCTGTGCCTCCTGCGCGAGCTGCTCGATGCCTGGCTGTCGGCGGGCGCGGTCGAGCACACGAGGTGCCCGCTGGGGAGGGAGGAAGACGATTGCTTCATGCGATGCTCGAGATACTGCAGAGCCTACAGCAAGGTCGGACACGCAGACCAATCTAGACCGACCCAAGGAGAGACGCAGGGGTAGACGGGGGAAGCAGGAGGAGTAAGATAGAGGCTCAGGGACTAGGGAGAGAGCTGACTGGCGGGAGTGATCCGACAGTGAGGGAGAAGAAGATATGGTGCTGACATGACATGACAGTGTCGAGGAGCTGCGGTGATGGGGTCGTCGTGCCTGGTAACGGAGGATGGGTCACTTCTGCCTCTTCTCCATCGCCTACCGGAGACGCGGGTAAGCGAGCAACGCTGCCTTGTGCTTGATCGTGGAGCTGCTTCATGGCTGACGAGACGGCGGAACGGGCAGGTGCTGGTGAAGGAGAGCAGCTCCTCGCTGTCTGTGTCGAGGCTCGAGGGCAGGTAGACGGCTTCCATCGAGGCCTCTCTGCCGTGACTCGTCCAAGAGCCTGAGGTGCGCTGGATGCACCAGGGCTGATAAAATCAAAGCTAGCGTTATTCTGTTGGAGGTGGCGTGGCGTGTGTAAGGGATCGAACCTTGACGCCCAGCGCTCAGAAGTTGAGGTTTCTGTTTCGACATTCCATAAGGGCTCCCAGCCGCCGCTTGGCGGGCACTTGCTGGGGGAATGCCGGTTTATGTGCTCTATGTTATGTTCATCCCGCAAGTCTTCCTTCCATGATTTCCTCCTTGTGTCTTGAACGATCGGACTGCCTGCAGGCAGCCATGCCAGTGTTGTCGGTGTCCCGCAAGGCTCATCCAGATCGCTACCATTTCGTGTCTCACCCCGAAGCTTCACGGGTTGACGTCTGCAGTGAATGCTCAAGGCATCCCGCTGAATCACTGCGCTACACCTTTATGTGTGATCCAGCAGCATGCTTGAGCATTCACTGTAGACGTCTGCGACCGTAAAGCTTCGGGGTGTGACACGCTCCCTCCACCCACAAGAACCACCGCACCATCTCGACCATCGAGTCTTTGAAAGGAGTGACTAAAGGCAATACCCTTTCATGAGCAAACGCAACCAACGCAAGACTGCGAGGAGCTGCGGTGATGGCTGAGGTCGTCATGGTCGTCATGGTCGTCGTGCGTCCGCTTGAGGGCAGCACGAGACATTCTCGTTGAGCCCTCACCTCCTGTACCCGCGGTCAGGTCGTGAGTGCACTCGCTCGATGATGTACAGCTTGTATTGCATGCTAGTTTACACGTGCCTATCTACACCTCTCTGTCCTTGTCCTCCGTCGGCGAGTCTATGTCTGTGCATGGGTCTCCGTCGCGTCAGTTATCATAGCAGCCCCTCCTCGCCGCCCTCCTCGATCGTCCTGCTGGCCAGCGCTTTCCTCCTCGCTGCCATCACGCTCCCCAGCACTAGCGCGCCTCCCGTCCCAGCCTTCCTCGACGTCCTTCCGCCCTCTTCGGGGGTGGCGGGAGAGGGCAAGAGGGCGGGGTGGGGCGGGGAGGAGGAGGGTCTTGACCATGCGGAGACGTGAGCGATCTTGATGGTAGAACGGGGGGTAGGGAGTGTGGTCATGGCAGGGGTCAGGAGGGGGGGAGGGAGGGCGTGTGTGGACAGCGAGGCGATGAGGAGGAGGACGGGAGGATGTGGTGCAAGTAGTAGAGGATGAACGGGGTGTTTGAAGGACTTTAAAATGGGGTTGTTGTTGATTTTGTCCACTGGAGCCCTTGAGGGGACAAGTGACCTCGTTGGTCGTCCTTCTAGACGAGTTGCTGACTGTCACTCCATGCCCCAGGAAAGCTTCTGACTGGTCTAAAAAGGTTGCAAACTATAGAGTGACAGTCAGCAAACACGATCTCTCAACGCATCAACAAACTCTAAAGCTCTTGATCACGAGGGCCCGGGGGAAGTCTCCGTCTGCTAAACCCACAGCACCTCCCCCACCTCCTCCTCATCGCCTCGCTGTCCACACACGCCCTCCCTCCCCCCCTCCTGATTCCCTACCATGACCCCACTCCCTACCCCCCGTTCTACCATCAAGATCGCTCACGTCTCCGCATGGTCAAGACCCTCCTCCTCCCCGCCCCACCCCGCCCTCTTGCCCTCTCCCGCCACCCCCGAAGAGGGCGGAAGGACGTCGAGGAAGGCTGGGACGGGAGGCGCGCTAGTGCTGGGGAGCGTGATGGCAGCGAGGAGGAAAGCGCTGGCCAGCAGGACGATCGAGGAGGGCGGCGAGGAGGGGCTGCTATGATAACTGACGCGACGGAGACCCATGCACAGACATAGACTCGCCGACGGAGGACAAGGACAGAGAGGTGTAGATAGGCACGTGTAAACTAGCATGCAATACAAGCTGTACATCATCGAGCGAGTGCACTCACGACCTGACCGCGGGTACAGGAGGTGAGGGCTCAACGAGAATGTCTCGTGCTGCCCTCAAGCGGACGCACGACGACCATGACGTCAGCCATCACCGCAGCTCCTCGCAGTCTTGCGTTGGTTGCGTTTGCTCATGAAAGGGTATTGCCTTTATGCACTCCTTTCAAAGACTCGATGGTCGAGATGGTGCGGTGGTTCTTGTGGGTTGACATGGGTGGAGGGAGCGTGTCTCACCCCCTCGGAGCGGATGCACCATCAGGAGTTGTTAACCTTCACCTGTACATTTGGCCGCGACGAGACTGCCGCCAAGATTGAAGAGGAGGTCTAGCAGAGACTCCGATTCACAGCTGTCCAATGAGATCGCGTTCTCCGGCGCATGGAGATCGCAGGACAGTCGCCACATGTGATGCGATCACATGGCAAGCATGTTTACATGAACCCTGTGGCAACCGTGTGTCAGTTGCTACTTCAAGTTCTCAAGACACGGCAGAGGCCACTGGCACTGGCTGTTTGTGTACCCTTTCTAGCAGCGTGCCTTGCGAGGCAATGCTGTGGAACGTCATGATACGCGTACGGTCGCCGACCTTCACGCCGTTCCCTTCCTGAAGTCATGCTTGACTTCATTCAAGCAGACTCATCGCTCTGGGAGTCGTGCTTAGTACGTCCTAAGCTGGCAGACTAGCAGAAGCAGCGGCTGTGGAGTGTATCAGAGCAGAGTCTGAAAGATTCGTGAGCAAGAGTCAGATGACAAGAATCGTCAGCAAGTTGATAGCGAAGTCTTTTGAGAGAGTACAGCCCTAGCACAGCGAGCTCAACTCAGACTGGACCTACCCAGGGTAAGGGACAGCACTCAAGGCTAGGCTTAGCCTTGATCGTCAACAAAGTCAGGCAACGGCCTCTCAGAGGACTGGAGGCATACAACGGCTCTCAAGAGGTGAATGACCCCTGGTGGCCGAGAGAGAGAGAGCCTCATCAGTACGGGTGGTTTCGGCCATCACTCTTGGTAAGAAGTGGAGCAGAAGCTGATGTATAAGGATCAGCCTCTTCAGCTACAACGGTCTGTTTCTCGTCATGTTGGATGCCACGCTGATCTAGCATCGCCAGTATAATCGACATCACTGCACTTCACCTTCACGCTGATCTAGCATCGCCAGTATAATCGACATCACTGCACTTCACCTTCACGTGTGATCCAGCAGAGTTGCCTTGAGCATTCGCGGCAGACGTCAGCAACCCATAAAGCTTCGAGGTGTGACACTACGGTAGTATCAAGCTTCGCGCCTCCACCTTCGCTACCAAGGCGTATGCTTTCAGTCCTCTGAGAGGCCATTGCCTGACTTTGTTGACGATCAAGGCTAAGCCTAGCCTTGCTGTCCCTTACCTCGGGTAGGTCCAGTCTGAGTTGAGCTCGCTGTGCTAGGGACACTCTGATGCAAGGACATACTCGCCTGTGCGACTTATTGTGCAGCAGTGCGTGGTGGCAATCCTTTCAGGGAACAAGATGCAAGGGGAAGACAAGACGGAAGAGCTGGAACAGGCAAGACATGATGGACTGAGGACTTGACCATCTTTATCTGTCTAACGGCAGTTTTACAATGTCAGCAAACCGATACAGAACAGTCTGAACGCTCATTCATGGTTCCTTGAACATAGAATGAAGTGACCCTTCCTGTTGTGCATCACTGAATCATCCCACTCAAGCACGTAAATTTGCATTTTCCCCCTCTGCCTTGCAACTTACGTGATGCTGGCCTCCCATCAACAACCATGGCTGAGTCGTGCGCTGTTGCAGGGAGAGCGAGATGACCAAAACAAGTCGCATGATACAGAAACGATGACGGGGTTTTACAGTTACTGAGCGACGAGTGCACTTTCGTGGGGCAGTTTGTCGAAGGAGCAAACAGCCTGTCTTTCAGCTCTTGCTTTATTCTAACATCCTACTTTACACGTGCCTATCTACACTTCTTCTCTTCCTTTCTTTCTGTTCTCACTTGGAGTTGCTCAGCTTATCGCAGCAGGGTCTTCTCATCGCCGCCCTCCTCGATCGTCCTGCTGGCCAGCGCTTTCCTCCTCGCTGCCATCACGCTCCCCAGCACTAGCGCGCCTCCCGTCCCCGCCTTCATCGACGTCCTTCCGCCCTCTTCGGGGATGGCGGGAGAGGGCAAGAGGGCGGGGCGGGATCGGGAGGAGGAGGGTCTTGACCATGCGGAGACGTGAGCGATCTTGATGGTAGAACGGGGGGTAGGGAGTGTGGTCATGGCAGGGGTCAGGAGGGGGGGAGGGAGGACGAAGACAACGAGGCGATGAGGAGGAGGACGGGAGGATGTGGCAGTGGATGTGGTGGGGAGAGGAGAATGTCGGGGAGTACAAGTAGAGGATGAACGGGGACTTACGGGGGTTTGTTTAAAATGTTGTACGTGAAAATTGGTTCGATCGGCAGCTTTACAAGCAGCAGCCGCTTGAGGGCATGCGGGGGCGTCAGTGCAGTTACGCCTTCTTTGATTCGAATCTTCTCGACTGGTGCTGAGATTCTAGAAGAGTCGTTCAAGTTGATATCCTCTCCGCTTGTTTTGATATGTAACTTAGTAGTAAAGTTACAAGGCGGCCAACGAGGTGTAACCAATCGACGTGCTGCCTCGTCGTTTCACAACCGAGCCGCTCTCGATACAGATACATCCCTGCGCATCTCGAGACTAGTAGGCCACGGACTCCAAGGCTCGTCCCCCGATACAACTTTTTCCTCGTACCGAGCCTGCTACTTCAACCGTATCAGATTCTGTACTGTCGCCGGTCTGTGTTGGCCCCCGATGCCAGCGTCATGACAGTGGCGGGGCCCAGTGACTGCCGTGACAGGCCCGGTGACCCGCCGGCCCGGTGATCGGTCGACTCAGAAGCGCGGCTACCCGGCGGGGCCGGCGACCCGGCGTGAAGTACGCCGGAGTCCGCCAGCGCCGGGGCCCGGAGACTGTCCGCGACTCCGAGTGAGTCCCGCCGGCCTGCTCAGTAGGCTCCGAGGCTCCGAGGCTCTCTTCTCGGCGCCCGGCGTTTGCCGGGCCAGTGCGACAGGGTCAGCCGCTGAGCCTCCGACGGCGGTTGGCAAGCCCGGCCTCTCCGTCTCTCCTGACTGTCCTCGTACTGATCTTTAATTTAAGTGACTTCGCCGGAGTAAACTGCTTCGGAAGGCTAGCCGGGGCTAGTAGAGGCTAGACTAGTCGGACGGTCACTAACCGTTGAACGGTGAGTCACCTGAGTGTGACCGGATAGGGTCCACGCCGCCGGGCCGCCGGGATAGCGCCGGTATCATGGTCGCCGAGTCCGAGTCCGGAGTCCGAGTCCGACGAGTCCACTCAGTGCCGCACTGTATACAAATCCGGGTCCGGGCCCGCCCCAACTATAACCCATCGGTTTGAAGCTAGAGGTAATATTTTGAAAATCAAGTCATCAATTTGAACTGAAGTTGATTCCCCAATCCGTTGGTCTCCAGATGGGGTGATCACCCCTACCTACCTATTTCCCAACAGTTTCACGTAGAAAGTACCGGTCTTCATAGCCATATGAAACTGGTTCCAGCCGTTGATACCCCCTCAGGTCTAGTGCTAGCCAATGTCACCCACCCGTACATTGACCCCCAACATTCAGACCCCTCGTATTCAGATCCATATCGTTCTGACCGTACCCCTATTTTTGATAATTAAGTACCCACCCTCAGTGGATAAAATTGAGAACCCTTTTCGAAATTACCCCTTCTTTTCAAACTACCCCACTCAAATCCATTCCATGAGGTACCCCTTTGATCTCCATCAACACAGATCGGCTTGGACCCCTATACCAAGATTGGTACACCGGTACCCATCAAATTCCTGACCCGGTGTAGTCTACTTCACCCGTATAATTCCTTTCAAGTACCCACCCCTTGTGGTGGTCAAGAGGTACCCATCGATATTGGACCCTGAAAATGTTCCACCCCACCAACTCGATGTCGTCCACTACCCCTGGATTGTACCCCCTCAGGGAATTGGAACACGGCTCAGCCCCTGCCATGCTCTAGCCGCCTCTGCCTCCAACCAGCCCAGCAGCAGGTAGGAGTATGAGGACACGCCGTCATGTACATTCTATCCCATCATCACCATAGCAGCTCCAAGTTTCAGCTCATGAAGCTCCTACAGCTGCCTCGGCTCCTCATCGTTTCACCCGCTCAACTCCCTTTACCTCACTCTCCCACCAGCACATACATGAAGGATGCGTTCCATTTAGAATTCAAGTCTAGAATGCTGTTGGTATGCTTTTGTAGCTTCATCCTTGTTTGATGTCAACAGGCAAATTCAAAGTGTTTGCTTGTGCAAATCTTCATTCTCACAGATTTTTTTCCTGTGGACACCAACCTACTGTATGCGAGGTGTATCAATTTGTCTTTGTTGTGTGTCGTCCTGGTCTACACACTCTCAAGAGAACATTCAAGCAGTTGGAGAATCCTTGATGAAACATGATCCATGTGACTGACTACCTCCAATGCAGGATTCACAGTATTCACCAATACGAACCAGTCGAAAACAAACAACTGGATTGTAGTTCCTAACTTTGCTGTTGGTAAGGCACAGCAAAAGAAAGTAGAAGTGTCAACATGCCCCTCGTACCGCATCCTCCGTCGTCGAATCGCCCGGACCACTCTAATGTCGAAGAAGGCCCTCAAAGAATGAGCAGTGGTGGTTCAAGACAGAGAGACATCAAGTACAGTGAATACAAATTCGTTGTCTTGGGGAGCTGACGATCAAACAACTTCGCAGTTCTTTTGCTCTTGCTCAGAAAGCTGGCTTGCCTACTTTGAACTTCGTGAAGCTAAAACAAGGTGGAACGGAGAACGATGGATTCCTATCTCAACGAGGCGAAGTGCAAGGTCGCAATTCATTCACTGAAAGATGTTCTGCTCATGTGACTTGACAGGTGTTGGAGCTGGCAGCTCGAGAACTCGATCGTACGGATCAGCTTCCAATCAAACTTCTCAGGTTTGCAAAGCAGCTGAGTCTACGAATTTCCCTGGTTAAAACCTTCACCATCAGGTTGGACAACATGCCTCGTATTCATTCAAGCCTAGCTCCAATGGGTAAGGCTCCTGTCCCTTTGCATCTTCTTTGTTCGCACTTCTCAGTCAAACTTTGATGGGAAATTTTGAACGTCGGTTGGACTTTGCCTGCAGATACAAGGCAGATGTGCCGCACGTCAGAAGGGTAGTCCAGGGAGCACAGGGAGGGTTTGCTTCTGGTCTTATGCCCCACCCTCCAAGCGAGAGGGGAAGCGAGCCTTCTTCACGAGATGGAGGACGAGGGTCAAATGCAGGAAGCGATATCCCAGAAAGAAGCAAGCAGGTGGGTCTGATTGTCGTCACGTAATTCCTGGCATTGCAATGTCCTTACCGGGGGACAGGAACCCGCATATCCTCTTACTGCTCGGAACCATGCGATGGATAGCAAGGTCACTTGCTTGACGTTATGGTCTTGCATGATTGTTTTCCGCTCCAGGATGCTGCAAGCATGAACCAGGCAAAGCATAGCCAAGTGCCACAGACTGCACGTGCTGCTTTCAATGATGCGCACCAAGATGGGCACAATGTTGCACCTCAGAAGTATGACGAGGTGCGCAGTCCGATGCTGATAAACTTGTTCGTGACAATTCGGTGAAGGTTACAAAGGCAAATCCAACCGGAGGGAGCAATGTTCCTTTGACTCCAGCTGCTGCACTGAAGTTGTACATGAATTCCATGACCTTATACGAACAAGGCGAGATATTGGATTACCCTCAGGTTTACATTTGCACATGTTTTGGGATAGTAACACACTGATTCCGCTGTCGATAGGTTTACTACGTGGGCCCAAATGCACAGAAACACAAACCAACAGCTGATGCGACAGATAACCACGGTGATTTCTCGTCTTGGCGTGGCGGAACTTTGCTGAAAAGTCTGCTACAGGGTTTGACGACGATCGGGGTGATTATCTCTGGGTGATGCATGACCATGTTTCTTATCGGTGAGTAAACAAGATCAACGCAAAATGATCGGGTTGATGAGAAACTTGATCAATTGTTCCCAATTTTCTTGCTGCTTTGCGTTTCTCTTGTGTTCTGAATGCTGTTCAGGTACGAAATTCTTGGCGTACTTGGAAAAGGCTCTTTTGGCGTTGTTACCAAGTGTTACGATTGGAAAACGAATCAGCTAGTAGCATTGAAAATAATCAGAAACAAGAAAAGATTTCACCATCAGGCAAGCTTTTGATGTCTGTACAACCGAAGTTTCTCTGATGTAAAACAGGCTTTAGTGGAAGTCAAACTGCTCGAACACCTTCGTGACCATGACACAGATGGAACAGCCTCAATTGTCCATATGAAAGGTATGTATGCCTGTTTCTATAAAGCCGTCCCTGACCTTATGATTTGCGAAGATCATTTTTACTTTCGGAATCACATGTGTATAACATTCGAACTGCTCTGTATCAATCTATACGAATTCATCAAGAACAATAAGTTCCAAGGGCTATCACTCGGGCTCATTAGACGAGTTGCTGTACAAGTGAGTGATTCCTATCATGGCAAGTGGAAGTCTAAAGACTGACTCATGGTGCTAGCTTCTACTTTCCTTGAGATTTCTCCGCAAGTTGCGGGTCATTCACTGCGATCTCAAGCCGGAAAATATCTTGCTGAAAGCTCCAAACAAGTCATCGATCAAGGTGATGCGATACAAGAGGGGCACGGGCTGTGAAATGATGGGTGGATCAGGTCATTGACTTTGGATCTTCATGCTTTGAGAATGAGAGAGTGTACACATACATCCAAAGGTGACATGCGTCTGAATGAGACTGTCCCTTATTAATATCCTCTTCAGCCGCTTCTATCGATCTCCCGAAGTAATACTTGGACTTCCATATGACATGGGTGAGGCAACTTTGAGAGTTTCGGGGCATCCTGCTGACTGTCTTCCCGCCCCTTCAGCTATCGACATGTGGTCTTTCGGCTGCATTCTTGCTGAACTTTATACGGGCTATCCGATCTTCCCTGGGGTGAGACTCAAGTCGCTGACGTAGAGCTGCTGTGACTGCATTCTCAGGAGAACGAAGTAGAGCAATTGGCTTGTATAATGGAGATTCAAGGGCTGCCTCCGAGGATGATGATAGAGCAGGTTCAGACCGTCTCTCCTGTCCCCTGTGATGTTTTCGATGTGATGTATCTTCCCAGGCGTCGCGTAAGAAGATGTTTTTTGACTCCAACGGTGCTCCAAGAATCGTTCCCAACTCAAGGTCAGATAGTAAGACCTTCCTTCCAACGTCCGTTGACCCGAGGGAATAGAGGGAAGAAACGTCGTCCAGCGAGCAAGGACTTAGCCAGTGCCCTCCGATGCTCAGATCCAGCTTTTGTGAGGTAAGGACGAAGCTTTTAGTACATGGTGAGGAGCGATGGTGACATGCGACTGTCAGCTTTCTAGAAGGCTGTTTACAGTGGGACAAGAAGGATCGGTTCACGCCGGATCAAGCGCTACAGGTGGAGAGAGGAAGGGAGTCAGGCCGTGAGGATAGTGATGTTGAGTGTGGCAGCACGAGTGGATAACGGAGGCCGCAATCCCTTCGACGAGCATCAGCTACCGACGGGCAGCCAGTGAAGTTCCCTTTGACTCGCAGCCTCGAATGAGCGTGGGAGCCACTGGAGGCGTCAGTGGGTCTCTGTCGGCTCGAGGACCAGTACAAGCTTCCATGAATTCCATCAAGAGGAACTCGGAAAAGCGGCAGGTGCCTCCTTCATCCCTCCCCCTCCTGACCGTCTGGTCACCCTGCTAGCCTTGTTCTTGGCCTTTGTTTCTCTCACCAGCTCGCTTCCTGCTACTACGCTAGCTCCCGTCACCCGTTCCTCGTCCTCCTGCACTTCATCTTCTACTGCATCTTTACATCGACTCTACTTAAATTTGGCTGCTGCAGGTGGCTGCTGGGTACATGACCTTCCGAGATCGCCACCTCTTTCCTCCCATCGACCCTCTAGCGCCCAAGTCGGCCCGGGGAGTGAAGCAGGGAGGCGTGCGAGTGGGTCAGTAGGGTGGAGGAGAATCGCAGGACGGTGAAGCAGGAGGAGATTTACAGGACATTACAGCTTCGTGTGCTAGTGCCGGTCCCTTCACTCCGCTTCTTCCTGCTGCTCAACGCCTCCCCAGATCTGCCCGTGTGTGTAAGAGGAGGAAAGGGACAGAAAGCTGGTGGGGGAGGGAATATGGGGGAGGAGGAAGAGGGAAAGGGAGAGGAACCTGCGGCTCTTCCTCTGCAGGTTCATTGTCCTTGGCAAACGCCTTGTCGACGTTGGCCAGGATGCACTCGATGGAGTCAGTGATGAGAGGCCTGGACGGAGAGTGAGGAGTAGGAGGAGGAGATAAAGACCCACAAGTCTTCGAGGAGGCTTCTGAGCTGTCCTTCCCTGTTGTCCGGCAGTCAGGAGGAACGAGAGGAGGGAGGTTGTGTCTACCTCCTCTTGGGACGGAGCATAGCCGGCCCGAAGGCGACGGCGATGATCGGAGTCATGCTGCTGTCCTAAGCAAGAGAGCTCAACGCACAGAGAAGAAGGGACGAGTCACCTTGCTGATCATCACGCTCAGGAACTTGAGGAGCCGTTGAGTTGTGATCCAGCTGATGTACTTGGTTGTCAAGAACAAGAACAAAGGGAGGGGAGGGGGGGATGGGGAGGACGAAGACGTGAGATGACGAGCAAGAGGAGGAGGGAGGAGCTGTCACTTTGATCGCGGCAAGGTAGCAAAGATCGCGGAAAGCGCCTTCCCTTGGTCCTCCGCCTTGCAGGCTGCATAGAGAGTTACGAGCAAGGATGAAGGGGGGACGGAGGGCAACCAGTGACGATGTCGTTGTACTTGCTGTAGGTGAGGAGAGGCTCAGGGAGCTGAATCAACCTGCTGCAAGTTGAGATGGGGAGGAAGTACATTGAGGGGGAGCAAGGCTGAGTGGATAGGAGGAAGGGGAGGACCATAGGCGGAGGAGGGAGGCGATGACATGAACGTCTTGAGTCTCTAGAGTGACAACCGACAAGTTTGTGTCCATTGCCTGACATGTTCGTAAGTACCACAAGAAGAAACGCCGGTGAGACCTTAGCAAGCGACTTGACCTCCTCCTGATCGCCTGAGATGCTGAAAAGCTTCGCTCCTTTCTCTGCCACAGTGGAGGTCAGCTCTTCCTTCTCCTCGTAACCCTTCCTCTCCTCGTCTCGTCTCCATCTTTCCCCTCTCCTCTCCTCTCCTTCCCTCTCCTTACGTGTAGAAGGGCTGAGGTATTGCGATCTCTTCTCTAAGTCAGCAAGCATCATTTCAAGGACCACAGGAATCTGTAGGGTCGTCAACGTGCGTCCTGCGTCTCCTCCAGCCCAGCCGAAACCAGCCTACTCCCTTTACTCCTCCTGTGCCCATTCCTTCTCCTCCCTCCCTCTCCTCCTTTGCGCCTTCCATCTCTAACCTGGATCTCTGCTGGGTTTGCGCCGGAGGAGCCGCGCATGCATAGGGCGTCCAAAGGAACTCCGAAGTTCGCGTTGGAGTTGAGCAGCGACTTTGCGTTCACCTGCTCAGCTGCATCAGCCTTCGCTCCATTATCTCCCCTCCCACTCCCCTCATTCTCTCCTCTCGTTCTTCTCGCGCTTATTCCTTCGCTGCCGTCCCTCCCTCCACTCCCTTCCCCTCCCTCCTTCCCTCCCTCCATCTCCTCGCTCGCCCCTCTCCCTCCCCTCCCTCACTTTGGACAACTTGTTCGCCTGCTGGTTCGCTAACTGCCATGCGGAGTCTCGCGCCTGCATCGACGTCAGCTGAGGTCAAGTTGTTCAGGCTTCTTAAGTCACTTGCCTGAGTCAGGTGAGGCTCCGCCACCATCCTTGCCTGTGAGAACGCTTCGCTAGCAGTGTGCCCGACCTGACTGACCGTCTCCCTCATCTTTGACTGCCTTATCGTCAGCCCCTCCTGCTCCCTTCCCAACTCTCTCACTGTGTCAATGCTAGCCGCCTGCGCCTTCACTCGCTCTGCCATGGGCTTCACGTTGTCTACCGCCTGCATTCCCAGTCACGGAGCAGCAAACACGCCTGAGTCTGCACCTGCTGCGCCATCTGCTTGGCAGAGCTGAGGAAGCTGCTGAAGGAAGACATGGCGATATGCCTGGACCACCTGGCGAAGGTCAGAGGTCACGGAGACGAAGAGGACGCGAGGAGGAAGTAGAGAGCTAAATGTGAGGAAGAGAGCTGGGGGAGTATGACAAGATGCCCAGCAAGATCCAAATCAAAAAGGGCAGGTGCAGCAGATAGGAGAGCAGCTGGGGATATATATACACAAAGCGAACAGGAGGAACAAGGGGAACAGGAGGAACAAGGGGAACAGGAGCAAGAGGAGGATGAAGAAGGCGATTCGATGGAGAAAGTTGACTGGCACAAGCAAGGTCATTAGCAGCAGGAGCAGGAGCAGCAGGAGGAGCAGCAGGAGCAGCAGGAGCATCGGAAGTGGATTTTCGCTCCATTTTCGCTGGTGACGCAACTTTGGGAGATGATGGGTGACCAGAGTAGAATTTTGGTACAGCTGCAGGTACAGCTGCTGGTACCGCTGCAGAAAATCCTTCAGAAAATCCACTACAAACAGAAATAAAAAACATACATAAATAGCATTTTATACATGAAACTATACAAAAAGCTGTACCATCATTTGTTGTGAGGAATATTTTGTGATAGTATTTAAACAATAGTTTTTAAAAACTGTACGAGGGGTCCCGGATTCATGAGTTCAGTCAATAGGGTGGGTAGTAGACTATAGACGATGGAGGTAGGGTACTTTTTGACCGCAAAGCTACGTAAAAAAATGGTGAAAGGCGGGCCATTGACGGACGGGTAAGCATGAGAAGGAGGGGGAGGATCAGGCTCAGGGGTTGTGGGGAGACTCTGCGGATAGGATAAGAGTATGGCGAGAACGAGCAGAGGAGAGGGGAGAAGGACAGATGATCGCACCTGAGCGCTGAAGGGGGAAGGACGGAAAGGAGAGCAAAGAATGGGCTCGAGGCGGTTGGAAGTATCAAACAGCCGATCGCGCATGATTTGCTTGCCCTGCAGTTTCTGGAAGAAGATGCCGGCCCCTGGGAGGTTCGACAGGTCACTCCTTGCATCCCCCCCTCCTTTGAGCTGAAGGCGTTTTGTTTCCCAGGCAAACTCGAAGCTGGATCCCCTCTTGCCCTCGTTCAGGGGAGAATGTAAGGCCGCCATTGAGTCCAGACCCTGTCCTTCTCTGTGCTGATCGAACTCTAGCAGGAAGTGCCGGGAAGTCCGCAGGCTACCGACGCTGCGGCGCGGCTGGCCATGCTCTCTCCCACGATGCCGGGGAAGGTTGGGAAGAAGAGATGGAGGATGGCGGGAGATGACAAACATGTGCAGGTAGTGAAGATTTATGGGGCAGACGGTCCTTGGGTGTGGCCGCTATCAGGAAGTGTGAGTGGAGATCCCATTGGGAGGAGGGAGGAGGGGAGAGGGGAGGAGCAGGGAGCAGGGAGCAGGGAGCAGGGAGCAGGGAGCAGGGAGCAGGGAGCAGTTGATCTGAATCTGGACTCAGGAGAAGTTCAGAGATGGTATCAGAGGAAAGTTGGAGAAGGTGAAAGACGAAGAGAATCGCAGCTTCATGAGCACGGGTAAGTGACTCGAGGGACGGTTTTGTGCTAGCGCCGTACAGCACGTCGTCCTTTTCTTCTCCTCCTCTTCACTCCTCCTCTCCTCTCTTCTCGTCCTCTCCTCCCTATTTGACCCACTTGTCATGTCGCGTACTGTCGCTCCTCCCTGTTTCAATTTCACCGGTTTCAAACTCTTCCACATACTTCGAGACAACGTTCGTCCTTCGGTCTCTTTCCTCCTTATTCCTTCTTCTGCCCAGGACCGCAGAGGGCATACGAATCCTTTCTGCCAGAAAACTCGCTTGAGGATAGCTCCGTCCTCTCTACTCCCGGACATCACGCCAGTTTCCTCTCTCCTCGCAGACCGCAGACTTCCTCTTCGTCCTCGCACTCCGGCTATCACTTTCAGCGGAGATATAGCGAGCCTCGAGTGTACAAGAAGCTTTTTGGCAAGAGGTCAGCAACAACGGAGGCGATGAGGATGGTAGAAATTTTAGATGGTGAAGATAGAAATGATTTCGTGGAGAGGAGGAGGAGGAGGAGTGATTAAGATGTTAGAGAGAGTGGTGGTTGTGGTGACAATGATGATGATTTATCAGTTTGTCGAGACCAACCACAAGTTCAAGCAGCTACAAGTTCTCCCCAGCAGCTTCGAGTTGAAGAAGATAAGTTGTGAAATGTCAACAAATAAAACTAATTGAATCATCTGATATTGACTGTTTTACCCTGTCGATCCCTTCCTTTCCTTTTGTTCCCTTCCCTTCTGTCCTCTCTCTGGTCTATCCCGTCTTTTCCATTCTCTCTCTCTCTTCCTCCCCTCCCCTCTCTCCTTTCCGTTCTCTGTGTTCTTTGCTCCCCTTGAGTTGACTTTTCCTTTTCTTCCCTTCATTTCCTTTCCAAGTGTTTTTATTTCTTGTTGCTTCTTCTCAGAATCGATCATATGGCTTCTTCTGCGGGAAGTTTGGTTGTGTTGGCGGCTTGTAGCTTCCTTGCCCAATCCTGCAGCTCCGTCATACGAAGAGAAGGAGACCAAGGAGCGAGAGCAGGATGGGGAGAGGAGTGAGAATGGGAATCGGCGTAAACCATCATGATCGGGAGCGCAAGAACGGTAGGAATGACAAACAAGATAAGCACAAGGCAAGTAAAGGATGAGGAAAAAGAGCACGAAGACGGAGAGGAAGTAAAGGGTGAGAAGGAACCTTCGGATCGCTCCGCATCGAGAGCACTTGGTGTCCTTATACTCGTATGAGGAAAACCCTCACAAACACAGCATGGTCTAGACTCACCTTCCGGTAGTTGATGTGCCCATTGCACTTGTAGCTCATGCACGCCCAGTCTCCCTTGTTTCCTTCTCCTCCCCCGCCCTCCTCCCCCTTTTCCTCCTTGCGCTTGGTGAGATTCTGACTGTTGGAGGCGTTGAGGCCTCCAGAAACTTGTTGGAGCTCAGGACGAGACTGGAGCAAACAGTCATGAAGGGATGACAAGGAAGGGCAGCAATGAGATGCGGCACGATAAGGAGCAACACAAGAGTAGGCAGGAGGGTAGGAGGAGGAGGAGCGGAGAGATCGGGGATGTTGGAAGGAGAGAAAGAAGAGGAAGGGTGGAGGGGAGGGCGAGGAGGGCAGTGGAGGCGGAGTGTGGAAGACGAGCAGTGGTTACCTGCACCATGCTCCTCCATTGGTCTAGCGTCATCGCCCCTCCAACTCCGCTGGTGCTAATCGCAGGTTGCTATTACACACAATTGATGAGCACCAGAGCAATGAATAGCAGGAGCAGGAGCAGGAGCAGGAGCAGGAGCAGGAGCAGGAGCAGGAGCAGGAGCAGGAGCAGGAGCAGGAGCAGGAGCAGGAGCAGGAGCAGGAGCAGGAGCAGGAGCAGGAGCAGGGACAGTATACACACCTTCGGGGCGGGAGGAGCAGGAGATTGCTCTGAAGACTTTGCAATCTCTTGTTTCTTGCTTTGATTATCATTATGTGTTTCTCCAACAGAGCTTTTCTGTGTCACTTGACTCGATTCCTCCTGCTCTTTCTGATCTGTCTCCTCGTGGATTTTCACAGGGAGCAAGGAGTATGTCTGCGTGGGAAGTGCATGTGAATTTACTGTTGAGCCACTCTCAATTTCCTGTGGTTCATATCTGGACGTTTGCGGCATTTCCGCTAGACTCTGTGATGATAGAAATTTTTCAAAAGATTATCGTGGTGGGCTCAAACAAGAATACCTGCATCCTTGACTCGAACGAGGCTTGCTTGCTTCGATCTGACATGTTGGAAGAGTCACAGGAAAGGGGAATAGGCTGCAGGAAAAGTACCAGCAAGTTGCTCTTTCATCCTCTTCTTTTCCTTCTTGCGCTCTTTCTTCTCTTTCTTCTCCCTCCTCCGCCTTTCTTTCTTCTCCTTTTTCTCCTTCTTGGATTTTTTCTCCTTCTTGTCCTTCCCCCTCCTCTTTCTTGAATCAGTCACGTCCTGTTGAACATCATGGCGATTTTTTCTAAACATGTTCAAACAACCTCTTTCCCACTTCTTGACTGCAAGAGATCTTTTGTCCCATCCCATCCATCGAAAAGTCCGAAAGCACTCACTCCACCAAGAGGATCACCGCTTCTTCGCCTTATTCGCTCCTCGTCGCTTCGGCTGCTGCTGCTGCTGCTACGGCTGCTGCTGCTGCTGCTGCTGCTGCTGATATCTCTTCTGCTGTTGCCTGCTCTTCCCGCCCTCCTTGCGTCTCTGCTCCTGCTCCTGCTCCTGCTCCTGCTCCTGCTCCTTCTGCGCATATCCTGGACGACCGTCACGAACATTTTTAACGGAATTGTCACAAAGGTACTTGTGGTTCTCGTCCCTGAGATCGGTACATGCCGAGAAGGTATTCAGATTTGCATGCAGCAGGTAGATACTGCTTCAACAAGAGTCATCGCGCTGCAATGGACAGTGGTGCTAGCAATGATATTCAGAGCTCTTTCGGCTCCTTCCCTCCCTCCTTCCCTCCCTCCTCCTCTCTCCCTCTCCTCCCCCCCTTCTCTGTCTCTCTGTCTGTCTCTCTGTATTTCTCTGTCTCTCTCTCTCTCCTTTGATCCATGCATGTGTGCATGCATGCCGTTCTCCTTCACTCAAGCCTCCTGCTCTTCCTATTTGGTCGCATCTCTCTTCACGGTAAGTCTCATCTGGTCCGGCCCGCCGCGGCCGCCGGACCGGCGGGCGGCCCCGAGCCCCCGGTCGCGACTCGAGGCCCGGCCCGCCGGTCCCGCCGGATCACACGGTCAAGCCTGAGCTGGCGGCGGTGCTGGAAAGTCGGACGAGAACCATCAAGTTGAGTAAACTAGATCGGACTGAGCCCCTTATCCTGGACTTCCGATCGGCCCGGTGACAGTGACTGAACTGCTAAACTTAAGGCCTCCGGTGTTCTGCCTGTACTTTGAGTTAAACGGTGCGCCTGTAGTGATCACAATTTTTACTCAAAGGTAAGTTAAAAATCAGTACCAGTAGTAGTCACTGTCATCTCATCAGTCAACCCCGGTAGTTTCGGAGCTCCGAAGATCCGATCGGGACCCACCCGTGGCAGTCACAGCGGGGGGGTCAGGAGGGTCAGTAGGGGCCCGGGGTCACAAGTGACGCTTTGAGAGAGAAGAGGCCGAGAGGGTTGAGAGGTGCAACTGAAGAAAAAGAGCTCCTCACAAAAACTATGTCGATTTCAATAGATCTCTTCATTGCCAGCCGTGAAGACCTCGCGTTTTATTGCTGAATACTTAGCGATTTTCAATATTCTATTGCTCAGTGCTCAGGGTTCTTGCAATATTTTATTGCTGGGGTCTTGAAGACTTCAACAGACGTTGACGATAATAATTTCCGAGGGAGGGACACGACACGGGTGCTCCTGAAGGCTTTCGCAGGGGTTAAAAAAACATAGAGGGGGTGGGTCATCCAAAGTACAAGTGTCCTAGAGACCTCCCTACAGACAAGGTGGTAGGCATAGACGAAAGAGGTGGGTCACGGGTACATCAAATTTAACTTTAAATTAACTTTTAATCACCACCGGTAGTAATCGATTCACTTACCCTAAACCACCCCTACCCCCCGGCGTCTTCCTCCTGACTTTCCACGACCTCTTCCTCTTACCCACCCCAACGAATGACCCACCATATCTCAGGCCGCCGGGGGTACGAGAGGGTGATTGGAGACCAGATTGTAGGATGCTTGCCAGCCTTTCCTTGCTCCTGCTGTCCTGCTCCTGCTCCTGCTCCTGCTCCTGCTCCTGCTCCTGCTCCTGCTCCTGCTCCCTGCTCCCTGCTCCTGCTCCCTGCTCCCTGCTCCCTGCTCCCTGCTCC
>NW_005434597.1:245714-252391 GCF_000315625.1 Guillardia theta CCMP2712 | reverse complement strand
CCCTCCCTCCCTCCCTTCCCTCCCTCACCACCCCCGCCCCCCAACCCCCAAGCTCACCCAGCTTTCTTGGTTCCTCTTTCCCTCTGCCCCCCTCCCTGATCTTTCTTCATTGCTCAAAAATCCTCCTTTCTCCGCCCTCCTCTTTCCTCATTCCTTCTCAAACTTGACTCTTCTCGATTCGTTCTGATTTCTATCTGCCCTTGCTCCCCTCCTTACATTACCCCATCATCCTTGAACTATTTCCGTCCTTCTTCTGACCTTTCAGCTCTGGATTTGTCCCCTACTGCCCTGAACCCCATATTTCCCACCCCCCACCTCCCTCTCAGTAATCTCTCTTTCCCCCCCCCCTCTGTTACCAACCCCTCCTTCTCATGGATTCCTCCTCCTCCTTCCCTCCATTGCATTCTCATCCCTGATACACTCTCTATCTCTTCTCTCTTTTCCTCCCTCATTACCTCCACCCTTCTTGATTTTATCTCTTAGCCAACCCGCTCATCGGGTCAGTTGCTTAGAATCTTCGCCTCCTCTCCTGCTTGCTCTCCTGCTCTTTCGCGTCTCTGTACTCTCCTTCTGCTCCTTTCCATGTTGAGGAGCAGAGGTGTCAACGCCTTTCTGTCTTAAGTGCCCACACTGAACCTCGTATCATTGGAATGCGATCAGAAGCGAGAAGTGCACAAGAGTAGAGAGACAGTTGAAAGAGGAGGAGGTGTGAGCCCTTGAATTGACAAGTTTGCTCATCGCAGGTCTAGTAATGCATTTGGGCTCCGAAAGCTTGCAAGGGAAAGAAGCGCATTGAATAGTTGCAGGCATTATGGGGGCAGCCTGTTTTGGGATGGCAGGAGACATCGGGGCATTGGTGTGCCTTTCTTGTACAGCAGGGGCGACAGTTCTTGTCTCCGAATACCATCCAAAAGATCACTCGAGGGAAATTCAGAGGAACACAGCGCATGCGAGGAAAGTGAATGGAAGGAACGCGGGACAGAAGAAGAGGGAGGGAAAGCACCGTGATGATCTCTTCTTGCACAAGATGGAAAGCACTGAACGTCCACAACATAGACACCTGCTTGAAAAACAATTCTCAAACTCTTTGAACGTGACAGAATTTAGGCAACAGGCTCAGAAGAAGCCTCAGGTGCAACGGGGCGCTGATAACGACGGGTACATGTCGGATGGTGATGAGCGCAAAATTCAGGGGAGACAGGACATTGAGAGGGTACAAGAGAATGAAACGAGCTCGCAAGGCCCAGGGAACTTCAATTCGCTCATGAGGAGGATAAGAAAAAGCTTCATCCTTCATGACACCACGGATAAGGATGATGCAATCCACCAAGTCAAGATGATGTATGATGACAAGAAGCCAAGCAAACGCGATAAGACTTCCAACAGTCGACGACGTGGAAAAGAAACGATTGCAAGCGAGGCCAAGATTGCAAGCGATGCTACATCATACGTCGAGAACGCTGAGAAATCGACGAAAAGCCAGGCGTTCATTCATCGAAGAGGGAGTGGAGGATGGACAAACAGAGTTGGTGACGCGGAAATTGCCAAGCAATTAGATTTCCTCAGGTGATACTTGAGATTGATTCGAGAGATTGTTTGTTGATATGCTCCTTGCAGAGACTCGAAGCAAGAGTGGGAAATCAAACATCGAATCGGTTATGATCCTTCAGCCCCTGTACATAGCATTGCAAAAGCGATTCAATGAATATCTCAATCGAACGTGATGTAATTTCTCTCCTTCTTGGCGCCTTGTGGACTTTTCTTCGTCTCCATCTGACTTCGTCTCTTCGTCCATAGCTGCCCAAGTTCTTGCCAGCACGTTTAGGAGGGAGAGGAGAGGTTGCCAGTCACCTTGTAAGGAGTAACCCTTCCCCTTCATCTCAGTCCTGTGAACTCCTTTATGACCCGCATCATCCACTATGCCTGCCCTCTTACCTGAATGTAAACCAGTTCGTCGCTCCGTTGAACTCCTTGTTTTCCTGAGGTCCGCAGTTGTCAGCTGTGATGAGAAAGGTCCAAAGCGCACTCACAGGATCTGACTCCCTGACCAGATCTTGCAAATCCAGCTCCCACCTGCCTCGATTCAAACATTTCGCGCGCGCGCTCGTTCACTTGCCTCTTGTACATGAATGGACTTGCTACGCCGGCATCCCTGGCAACAGGAACATCTCACCCCATCCTCACCCTGCTCTGACGAGATGACCTGAACTGCTGATACAACTCCGCTGCAGCCAACTATCAGCAGCGCACGGGCTATGGAGGAATCCTACCTGCCTCCTTCCCAGTCGCCTTACCATTCTTGGCCAGTCTGCAGTAGCAGCATCAGCGCTTATCCTTGCCTCGCCGCTCCTCAACCCGGCGACGATGTCAAGCAGCCCCGCCCATGTAACGAGGTCCTGGAGTGAAGTCAGAGGGGAGGGGAGACCGCGGCAGTTGCCCTACAGGGATGAGCCCGGACTCCTCGCAAAGATGAAAGATCATCCTCCCGTCCTAGTCAAGTCTCAACTCCTCTCTTCCCACCCCATCGTCCGACCTCCAGACGGGCCCCGTTGTCACATCGTGCGCATCCAGCTGCCGTCTCCAGCAGAAGATTGAACATCTCCAAGTCGAGCTGGAGCTGGGAATTTGAGGAGGGAGGGAGGAGCAGGGCAGCAGCATACCTCGACCATCGGCTCCTTGCAGACAAGGTCTACGATAGCTAGCAGATCGTCTCTTGTCACTTCACCCTTAGAAGTGACGGGATAAGTCGTGGAAAGGGAGGACTTGAGTCACTTGTACCATCCAGGAGCGAGAGGCAACGACGTTCAAGTATTGCGTCAAGGTTTGCACGTCGGGTTGGCTGAGTTCTGATCATCGCGCGAAGAAACAAGGGGGAAGAGCCTCACTCTGGGTAAGATCGCAACATGTCGAAGATCCAGTCTGCCCTCCTACCGCAGTTCCATCAGCAGGAGCAAGTGCGAAGTCAATACTCACTCCTTAGACGCCCACTCGTATCCTATCCTCGAGCTCTTCTCCAGCATCTGTAGGGCGACCTTGAGTTCGTCTCCGCTCGGCATCTCCTTCTTGCTCAGTATCTGCTACTCTCGTCAGGTAGGAGCAGAGCCGTTGGCTCGACCTCAGTGAAGCTTGACTGCAACTGTTTGAACTGCCTCGGAATCTTGCACCAGATGTCAAGAACAAGAGATGGAGGAGCAGGAGAGGAGAAGTAGGAGAAGAGAAGTAGGAAAGAAGGCGAAGGGGAGGGAGGGGAAGGAGAAGCGTCAGCTTACTCGGGGAAGGACTTGCGACTGTATCCTCCTCCTCTCAGCGACCGACCTTCGTTTCTTGCAGAAATTCTCACGGCAGAGCGCGAGGCAAGGCGAAAGTTACCTTGACGTCTGCCATCATTTGCAGCGGAGCGAGAAAGCTGCAATGGCAGCCCTTGATGGCTGCGAGCAGAATTCAAGGCAAATCTTTTTGACGAGGGTGGAGTTGGCAAGAGCAGGAAGGAGCTGGAGCTGGAGCTGGAGCTGGAGCTGGAGCTGGAGAATGTGGTGATGTAGGAGGGTGGTTGTGTTGGAGGGAAACGCAGGCATGCATTACCTTGTCTGGGAGATAAAATCGCGGATCCAGCTCTCCCCAAGTCGGCGGATCCCAGCGCTGTCCAACCCCATAATCCCACTCCTCTTCCTGGGTTGGCAGCGTCCAACCAACCACCCATCCCCGCCCTTGTTGTTGTTGCTGCTGCTGCTCCTCCTCCTCCTCCTCCTCCTCCTCTCGCCTCTCCTCCTACTCCTCCTGCCATGCTCGCCACAGTCAACGCTATACTCACAAAGCCCACAGGCCGCATTTGCGACAGGGGAGCAGGGCAGCGTCTTGTATGACGAGTGGGCGAAGTCCTAATCGATATTCAGTGCCATCTCTCAGATATAGTAAGTTTTTGAGGCGGGCGTTTTTACTCTAATCTAAACAATTACTCACATACTGCTACAATTCATGCATCAAGAAAAGCATGTTAAAAGGACGAGAACCAAAGGAGCATGCGGAAGAACTCGCAGTCCTCCTCCTCCTCCTCCTCCTCCTCCTCCTCCTCCTCCTCCTCCTCCTCCTCCTCCTCCTCCTCCTCCTCCTCCTCCTCCTCCTCATCATCATCATCATCATCATCATCATCATCATCACGTCTCTCGCTAATTCCCCTTGCTCGCTCACGGCATGGCCGTCAGGTCGAAGAGGAGGACCGTCTGAGAATCATCCAGTCCCAGCCACCTGCAGCTGCCATGAGGGCGAGGGATGCGGGAAGACGGGAAAGAAAAGGGTGAGAGCATGAGGAGGAACGGAAGAGGAGAGAGGTGATCTCACTGGAACGTCGATGGAGCATACACCGACATGAACTTGTCGCTGTGGAGCTTGTTTGGCCAGACCATCTGCGCCAAGTCAGCCACGAAAGGTAATGAACTATGAACAGGAAGAGAAGGATGAGCAGGATGAGCAGGAGCAGGAGCAGGAGCAGGAGCAGGAGCAGGAGCAGGAGCAGGAGCAGGAGCAGGAGCAGGAGCAGGAGCAGGAGCAGGAGCAGGAGCAGGAGGGGCAGGAGGGGCAAGTACAATTTCCGAAGCTTCAAGGGCTGCTGGGAAGATGTGTGCGTATGGAGGAATCATAAGGTTGAGGGGGCGATAGTGCCCGCCGGCAGCAAGGAAGACATCCGAGTTGACGGGAGTGTGGTGCGAGGAGACCTGAGAGGAAGGTGGTTCAGAATCAGAGCACGCGATGTGAGACGTGCGGACTGGGGGAAGTCGAGAGTGTGAAGGAGGAAGCGAGGGGAGCAGAGGAGGGGGAGAGGAGGTGGAGGTAGAGAAGGGAGGGGCCCGGGAGGCGGCGGCGCGGGGGGGGGGGGTTGAAAGAGAGGGAAGGAGGAAGAGGGCGAGGAGGACGAGGAGGACGAGGAGGACGAGGAGGAGGAGGAGAAGAAGGATGAGAAGGAGGGACGCTGGGATGAAGGTAGGGAGGGGGGGTGAGGTGGGGGAAGAAAGAGGAGAGCAGAGGAGAAGAACGATACCAGCAAGTACTTGGAGCCGCTACGCTTTATGTTGTTGAGGATTGCCCAGGCATCCTCCATCGTCTGGTAGGCCAGGACGCCAAGACAGATCTGCAGACGGCGGGTGAGGAGGAGAGGAGGAGGAGAAGGTAGAAGAGACCACAAGGTCATGCTTTGCAGGAACCTCTCTTGCAACATTGCTCACAAGGAAATCGATGCTTGGTAGCCCTCTCTCTTCACCAGCTCCAGCTCCAGCTCCAGCTCCAGCTCCAGCTCCAGCTCCAGCTCCAGCTCCAGCAAGCTCCAGCTGCTCTCGCTGGAGTTTGCGGATGAGGACATCAGAGACGTCAACTCCGGTGTAGCGCAAGTCACGTAGGTTGCTTGCGTGGTGCAGCCAGGAGGGGAACCCGCACCCGACGTCGAGCACAGAGGAGATTCTGTGCTGCCTGATGGCGAGGAGGATGAGGCTGGTGATGCTGCTCTGGACGAGCTTGAGGTTTGAGAGGGAGAAAGGAGGACAAGACTGCAGCGTGTCGTCCCTCGTCGCCATGGTGGTCAAGTCAGTCAGGAAGTGGAGCGCGTCTGCGGTCCTCGCCTCTTCCATCCCGCACGTCCAGAAGTCCGCGTCCTCGTAGGTGCGGTCGAACAAGGCGGCGAGAGCGTCACCTCCCATGAGCTCGATGGGATCGGAGGGAGCATGGATAGCGCCGTCCGACATGGCCGAGCGGTGGAAACACTCTCTGCAGAAGCCAGCCTGTGCGGCGATGAGGAGGAGCACAGAGGAGATGGAGGAGGAGGGAGGGAGAGTCGGAAGGAAGAAGGGGAGGAGGAGTAGACCGGCAGGAGGAGCAGGAGCAGGAGCAGGAGCAGGAGCAGGAGCAGGAGCAGGTGGAAATGGGGGGAGTGGAGGAGGAGGAGTTGAAAGAGGAATGTGGTATTCCTACCACTTGATTTAGTTTGTCAATCTCAGCAAACCAGGTCACCGCATCTTCCCCCTCCTGATAGAAAATCTTGTAAACATGGGAACAACCAATAGGAGGAGAAATATCAAGCTGGAACGAGATGAAGGAAACGAGTAAAAGAGAAGACGAAGGAGGTGGAGGAGAGGGAAGCAGCAGGAGCAGCAGCAGGAGCAGCAGCAGGAGAAGGTAGAGCAGGAGGAGGAGGAAGAGGAAAAAGGAGGAGGAGGAGGAGGATAAGGACAAAGGAGTAGGAGCAGGAGAAGCAGGAGAAGGAGAAGGAGAAGGAGGAGGAGCAGCAGCAGCGACAGGGGCGTAAAGTCTTGCACCTCCTCTCCTGCGACGAGATTCACCCGTACATGATGCCATCGCATCGTTGAGGGGTCAGCGCGAATGTCGCAAATGAAGAATTCCTTGATGAGCTCGTGCGAGTACTCAGCAGGAGCAGGGGAGGATCCAGCGGGAGGACGAGAGGAGACAGGAGGAGAGGAGCTCTTGCTGCTATAAGACGCCAGGTGGTTGTACTCAAGGTCCATCTGCTCCTCGTAAGATGGTATCGAGCGATTTTCCTCCAGCTCCATGTCCCTTTCCCCACCATACCACAAACACACCACAAACACGAACTTTGGAAGCTATTCCTCCTCCTCCTGCCCCCTCCTCCCTCCTTTTCCTCTTCCTTTCCCCCTTCCTCCTCCTCCTCTCTC
>NW_005434597.1:204728-245614 GCF_000315625.1 Guillardia theta CCMP2712 | reverse complement strand
AAAGAAGAGAAGAGAAACAGGAAAGACAAGAAAAGAGAGATCGGCAGACATGGCATGTGGTAGTCGACTTGAGCGATGAGATAAGACTTCTTGAGACGGCTGGTGCAAAGATCAGACGAAGAGTGGAGAGGAGAGCAGAGGAGCAGGAAGAGAGGGGAGGGAAGTGCCAATGGAGAGAGGTGGAGGGAGGGAATGAGGGGGCGGAGGGAGGGAGGGAGGGAGGGAGGGAGGGAGGGAGGAAGAGCGGGGGGGTGGGAAGAGAGAGAGAGAGAGAGTATAGTGGAAGAAAAGGAGCATGAAGGGATAGTTCGAAATGCGATGACATTACCGGAAAAAGACTGAGATGCTGTTTTCATCCACTTCCATCCAGACGTGAACTTCGTCTCCCACCTTGAAATCCAAAGCCAGTGATCAACTCAGTCCTTCCCCCTTCTCTCCCTCGCTCCTCCTCCCTACCCTTCGCCTCCGCCCCCGCTCTTTCCCTCTCTTCCCCCATCTTGTCCCTCTCCGATGGAAAATCCTCTCTTCGTTTCCATTCCCCTTCCCTCCCTATTCCTTTCCCTTTCCCTTCTCTTGTCTCTCCTCCCTTCACACCCAACCCTTTCCTTTTCTGCCCCGCCCTGCGTCCTCCTCCTCCCTCGTACCTGCTGTGACCACAGGACTCTCCCCTTCCTCTTGTAGCCCATCTGCCACCTCTTCATCGGTGTCCACCTTTCCGTCCTTTCCGTCGCCCTCTCCCTCTCTGTCGGAGCAAACGCTTCCTTCCCGCATGGGATCTTCACTCGAGCACACACCGTCAGGGCTCCTAGTCCCGTGCAGCCGAAGATGGGGACGAAAACCGTCTCAGCTCCGCTCAGCTCAAGTCCCTGCTGTCGGATAGGAGCTTGAGAGCGTGCGGGAGGAGGAGGAGGAGGAGGAGGAGGAGGAGGAGGAGGAAAGTTTCTTTCGAGAGCCAGGAGCTGTGGACTAGTTGACCGTGCAAAGAGTTTCTCCCTGCATCCCGTAGGAAGGAGGAGGTTGCGGCAGCGTCGCTGTCGTTCATTGGGAGGAAGAGGATCGGGCCCTTGCAGCGCTGGACGATCTTGGTCTGCTCCATGCACCTCACTCCTCCCCTAGCGTCCTCGTCCACAGCAGATGAGGACGAGGACGAGGACGAGGACGAGGACGAGGACGAGGACGAGGACGAGGACGAATTTGGATCTTGTGATCTGACCGCTTGCTCCAGCTCCCTGAGCAAGCAGGACAACGAGGAAACAGATTGATTGAAAAATTCCTCGGAGAGCAGATCCAAAACCTGAGCACAAATTACATGGGACCCTCTCCCCAGACTGTGCCCTGCTCCTGCTGCTCCTGCTGCTCCTTCTCCCCCTTACATTCTATCCAGTACATTGCTGCTCTGTTAACTGTCCAATCTACGGTCTCTTCCCTCTCCCTCCTCTCCTATTTGCTCACACAATATTTCGGCACCCCCTGCCCCCTACCCGAATCCTTCTCCCCCTTCCCTCTCCTTCCTCCTCCTTCCCGTGCCTCCAGCCTCACCGCCTCCTGGAAGCTTCCCCCGTAGAAGTGAGCGACTAGATTCTCCGAGAGGTCGAAGAAGGAGGAGAACAGCGTAGCAGAGATCGCACTGAGCTGGTACGGCCAGTAGAACGCGGTCCTAGGAAGCAACACCCCTTCCTCCGGGAAAGACCAGGCGATGGCAGACGGGACCAGGGCCCCCCAGAACCCTCTTCTCGCGTCCTCGAAGCCATGGAACGTCTGCAGCCACTTGGACAGGAAGGGGCTCTCCCTCGGCGCTCCTATCACTCCGTTCCCTGCCCACCCGAACGGCTGCTCCCCCAGGAACGCTCGATCCCCTTCGAACAGATCCGCCATTGTACTCAGGGGGATCAAGTCGCTGTCAAGGTACAGCCCGCCATGGCGTAGGAGAGCATGGAGCCGGATGACGTCGGAGAAGTGCGCAAAGGAGGAGATGTCGTTGCCAAATATCCTCCTAGGAAGCTCCACGTACTTGAGCTCGACCTGCGGCAGCCGTCCTATCTCCTCCCACCACCTGCCCCAAGGGAGGAAGTGGTAGTGAAGGATGATTTTGTCCGGTCGGAACAGCGCCAGGCTCATCTGGATGGAGCGGAAGAGGAAGAAGGGGCAGCGAGGAGGAGGCCCTCGAACGTCGTACACGTAGTGGATGATCCTTGGAACCACCCAAGTCCCCGTGCTGAACCCGTAGTCCAGGCATACGCTGGAGGGGTTCAGGTCAGAAACCCTGTCGGAGAGCACTCGGAACGTCCGGGAGTCTTGAGCAAGGACGGTCTCCACACTCGTGCGGGAGAGCAGAACTGCGTGAACCTGGTACAGGCCATCGCCGAAGGAGGAGAGGTCGACTTTGTAGTAGCCCGAAGCTGAGATGTTGGTCGCTACTACTTGGTCGGTAGCACGGAGCTCGACGAAAGCAGAGCAGGAGTAGAGATCAGCCCAGACCTCCAGCCTGAACCACAAGAAACTTTCTCTTTCCAGGGTGTTGCAAGGAGAGAGGAGGAAGATTCCCACGGCATTCCATCCTACTTGCTTGCAAGTAGCCGATGCAGAACTCGCAGGGTAGCCAGCGGTAGAGCAGCAAAGGAAGAGGAGGAGGAGGAGGAGGAGGAGGGACACAGCTCCTCGCTGACTTCTACGATACATACTGTGCTAACGACGTGGTTCGCGCATGACAGGCGCTTCCTGCTCCCTCCCCTTGGATCAACAGCAGAGACAGCTGGTCCTTGGATCTTTCTATGCACGATCGGCAACCAGGACAAGACTGCCCACCCTCTCAAGTAGATAAGCATCCTCTTCCTTCATCATCGTCTATCTGTATCCTCCTCTACCTTGACCCTCCTCTCCTGAGATCCTCCTCACCCGCCATTCTCCCTGCCCCCTACCTCCCTCCATCGCCATGATCCTGCTCCGAGAAGCAAGAAATGGGATCAGCAAGCCTGCCTCGTCTGTATCCTCAGGCTCGCAAAAGACAGCAAGATAGTGGCTTGAATCAAATTCTAAATTTTAATTCTGCCTTTCAGGCCCACCTCAGATCTCTTCCGCCCGGATCCAGATTTTGTTCCTGCTCCTGCTCCTGCTCCTGCTCCTGCTCCTGCTCCTGCTCCTGCTCCTGCTCCTGCTCCTGCTCCTGCTCCTGGTTCTCCTGCTCTTCTTCCTCCTCCTGATCCTCCTGATCCTCCTGATCCTCCTGATCCTTCTTCTGTTTCTGTTTCTTCTGCTTCTCTTCCTGCTCCGTCTTCGTCGCCCTCGCGTTCCTCCCATTCCTCTTCTTTCCACCCTTACCTCACCCTCAATAACTTCAAGGATGTTCATCTGGTCCCTTCTCTGATTCATAGCCATCCATTCATCCTGAAAGTACATGCTCCACCCGCACGCGGCAGACTCTTCCGACTCCGCCATGGAGCAAGGGTCCGCTGCTCATCGCAGGGGGGACCTTTGGTTGGCGATTATCCTGAAGAAGGTCCCGCTGTCTTTCCTCCCCTCCTGCTCCTCTCGTCTGAAGCTGCTGTACAGAAGTCTAGCAAGGATGAGGTCGAATGGTTCGAGACCAAGAGCCTGCTGCGCGAGGTTTCGATGCGTTTCGATCTCTGCCTTCTTGCCCACTCACTTTCTCCTTCTCTCTCTCCAGCCGTTCTACATGATCTCTCCTGAAGGAGTTTCCGATCAACGTGAGCAGACACGATTTCTCTGGCAGGGATGTTGATGAAGGGGATGTTTGCAGTGGTGGTAGACCGCATGAAGAACAACTTGCTCAAAGTCAAGGGCCTGTTTCTTGCCCTGGCCGACATCTCGATCACCGTCAACAAACAGGTCTGTTTCGATGCCAACAAGCTGCCTGCCCCGCTGATCCTGTCTTCGGTAGGAGCTGCAGAATCTAGATTTCTGGGATTCGCCGTCTCGACTGAAATTCCATGCTGGTCGAGGGCGAGGTGTTTGCTTTGGCTGTCGGCCGTGACCCTCTGCAGGTTTCTGCCACGATCATGAGAGGATCTTCTGTGTCGCCGCGTCCTGCAGCACGCCGAGACATGTCCTGGAGGTGAGGAGAGGAGGAATTTCAGCTGCCGCATCACCCATGTGCCCCAGGTAGCGCGGGGGTTGGCAAAGCTCCGTGGGTTGTTGGAGAAGAAGTCCGATGCTTGGAGCCTGGAGTGCGATGTTCGATGCAGCAAGCTGCTGGATGATGCGATAGCGGGAGAATTCTCATCGGTGCAGTGATCTCAATGCTGCCGGATCTTGATCATGCTGACGTTGCACTGCAGAAATCGCTCGATGAGCTGATGACTCAGTTTGTTGAGTCCTCAATCTCAATCTCTCATGAATCACTCACAAAGAAAGGTGCAGCTTCCTCCCCCCCTTTTGTTTCCTTCCCCTTCCTCTGCTCCTCCCGTCTATCCCCTCCGACTCTCCGACACCCTCCCTCCTCCCTCTCCCCATCAAGTCGACTCACACCGCAACGTGATGGTAGAACTTTTGTTGCTTCCTGGCTCTTCCGTGGATGCAAAGATCCATGGGTCCTGCGTATCGTTTCCTTCGTTGGATGTCTCCATCAAACTTCACTGCCGGTGATGCTGCGGCAGCTCTTTGCGCCGTCCCCTCCTGACCTCTGCGATCTTGGTAGGCTGGACTACATCTTGTCGGCCTTCGAGTCAAGGCGGTTGCGGGCTTCCTCGCTCTCCGCCAAACCTCCCGGTAGGCTGGAGAGTTTGCAGATCGGAGCGCGCGAGTCGCTGAATGGTTTCTGTCAGCGAGATATTCGCTTCCCCTGGGCATGTGCCTCTTGTTCCCGGGGTGCCAGGGGCTGTCTCCGGGGGGGACAATCGTTTCACATCTCCCCACTTCCACCATGGACGACGTGACCATCATCGTGCGGGTGACTAAGGAGGAGGAGGAGGAGGAGGAGGAGGAGGAGGAGATGCAGTGAGGAAGGATGAAGAGGTGGAGGAGCAAGGGGCGGGGGAGGGTCAGGGGGAAGAGGAACGGAAGATGTTTCGCTGACCTTCATCAAAGGCTCTTGGTCTGTGGAGAACGAGCAGGAAGCTTTCAGCCAGAGAGAGTCCTCATAGAAGACCCCTGCGCGACATCGACTGGCCTCCGGCTGAGCACGCCGTCGTCAGACTCCCCGGGATGGACAGGATCCAACGGGCTTGCAAGGTTCTGGTGGTGATTGCTGTGGAAGGATTCGTGCTCTGCAGGTGGCCGATGCCGGAGGGCAACTTTCCCTTGTTGATTTGTTGCTGCAGCATGCTCGATTCCCCGAGGGAGAGCGTCGAGGAGGAAGGTGAGCTGGCCTGACCTCTTGGAGCAAGGGAAGGAGCAAGTGGCTCACTGTCAAGCTCCTGCAGGCGTTGCTGAGCTCTGCGTGCTGACGGAGCTCATGCTTCGGCTCAAGGACGAGAATCTCTTTGCCTGCATCCTATCGCAGGTTTGGATCGAACGCTACTTCCTTCCCCTCTCTCCTCTGTCCCCCGACAGCTAGCCAGCACCCAACCCCTCAGGCTTTCCCCACCTGCTTTTTCTCCCTGCCCCTGCCCCTGCCCCTGCCTCTCTCCTCTCCTCTCTATTCCTCCAGTGCTCTTCTGAGGCATGCCGGATCTGCTCTGACTGCCCCCCGCAACCCAGTTGGAGGTGATGAGCAAGCACATGAAGGAAGAAGACTTCGAAGATTTCGACGCTGCTCCTGCTACCTTCTTGCACCCACCTCTTGCCGATCGGCAGCTCGGCAACGCAGCAGAGGATTCTGAATCCGATGCCGCCAATGTCGCCTTTCTCTCCTCGAGCTCTCGCACTTTCGTCTTTGACAGTCCTCTCGACCTCAACGATCCTGGCATGGATCGAGGAGGTTCGCACCTCTCTGAAGCCCCGCAGTCTCCCTCCCCTCAGTCTCCTCCCTCGAGGATCGTCCGCATGTCCGAGGTCAAGATCCCGCGGTGAGCCTCGGAGCCTCAGGCAACTCCTTGCAAACTATCGCTGACCAGCTGGTTATGCTACAGGAGGCTCAGGACAGTGAGATAGGCAGCAGGTCACCTCAGCCTCGGGAGTACTATAACTTAGTCTCAAGATTACTATCAGTATCATGAAATGAAGTTCGTCACTGGCCGTTGAAGTCCCGGAGTCCGAGATCGGGGTGAACGGCATCTGATCCGAGTCGGGGGCAATCATTCAGTGGCATTTTTCTGAGCTACGCCGGGGGGCCTCCAGTTGAGCGGTATGATAACAGTGCAGGGCGCGGCCGGGCCGCCGCCCAGGACGCGGCTGCCGGGCGGCCGCGGGCGGCCGGGCCCCGTCCCCCGGCGTCGGATCATGCGGCGGCTCTCGGCGGGGGCCCGCTGAGGCTCGGAGTGAGGCCCCGTTGAAAGTCACCTCACTGAGTCAGTACCTTGCAAGTTGAAACCGTTCCGCACTGCACGGCCGCGCGTACCGGCGAGTCGGGCCGCATTGCGGCCGCCGGGCCCGGCCAGTTGACGGAGCCCCGAGTCCGACGATCAGTGCTGGCAGTAGCCTAGTGTCGTCACTGGCCACGGTTGCCCGGGCGGCGCCCGTGCGGCCGTTCAAGTCAGTGACGCGCACTGCGGGCAGAGGCCAACGGCCGCCGTGGAACTCTGGTGGGTACTGACCCCAACCCCCAGCTTTGCTCGATAACGGTACTAAGTTTGTAGGAAAGTACCCGTACTGTTGACTCACCTACCTCCCTCCTGCCGCACGCCAGGGAGACTGCAAGGATCGAGGCCCTGAGGCCTGCTGGAGCAGTGGGGGGGAAGCGAATGAGTAGGGTTGTGTATTTAAATAGGGTAAGGGTAGTCAAAGCTGGTACAAATAAACGAGTTTGTACCCCCTATCTTGGGGGTACTTTGGTTCATATAAGGGAATGACTGGGTAGGGGTGGTCTTCAAGTGGAGATGTGGCACCCCCATGAATCCCGAATAAAAAGTCTGAGATCAGAGGGTAGGTGTATGGAATTGATGGGGTGAGGGTAGTAAACACCAGGGGTAATGTGGATTATGATCGATACAGTACCGGTATGTTCAGTGCATTTCTATTGACCTTGAAAGGGTAGGGTATAGATGAAAGGGTAGGGTGTGGTGGAATCTGAGGGTATTGCCTGTTTAGGGGGTGCGGGGGGTGATGGAACATGAACTTTTTGAGTAACTCGAGCAGATTTCGCACAAGAAGTTCATTTTTTCATGGGAGGATAAGGGGGAGATGTCGTCGAAAGGTTCTTGTATTTCTGAAAGGTTCAGTCTGGGTGGGTGCCGCGACGCTGCGATCATGTCGAGCAACGAGGTGCGGAAATGGTCGGGGAGAAGGAGGGGGGAGGGGGAGGCATTGCGAGCGATAGGAAGCACCAGGAGAGAAGCCGAGGATACAGACAAGATGCTGTCCGTTGGGTGAGCACAGGACTGGGGTTTTGGACCCTGGGAGTGCCTCAGGGGACGGGCATGGCCCATGTTTTGGTGCTTTGTTGCGATGGGACGCATCGATTTTGCGTTTGAGAGCATGAAAAGTAGTGAGAAAAGAAGGGTTTGATGTGTGCCTTCGTTTTGAGGCCAAGAAGTTGGTGATGTCGACACCCTGCGATTGTCTTTAGCGTGCAAATGCCGCTCGTTCTTGTTTGATTTTGACCGATTTTCGTAACTCAGGTTTATCTCTTGTGGGGGTCCACTGGATGGATAGGAGGCATCCTACAAGGGTAAACTGCTTCGTATCTTGCCTCAGTCTGCGCTGACGTCTTGGACAGACTTCTCCGTGATGGAGGGAAGAAGGTTGTGGTCGCCAAGGCGCGCTTGCAGTGAGTTTTCGTGAGCGTCGGGGACCCGGAAAGTTATCTTTGAGCAGGAACAGAGAAGAAGTCGAGAAGGAGCTCGATGAGCACCAGCCAACGAGGGTCCTCATTGTGAGAAGAAATTCCTACATTTTCCTCCCCTGCTGAGCAGCATCTGTGACATTCCTCACAACACAGGCGGCTGGCATCACAGGAAGGCCGAATGTCGATTGGTGCGAGACAAACAAAGAAGCCACGGTCCGAACCAACGTCATCGGAACTCTTGGGATTGTGGACGCCTGCTGGCAGCGCGGCATTCATGCTACATTGTTTGCCACGGGATGTATCTACGAATACGACAAGGATCATCCGGTACATGCCCTTGCTTGTGAAGTGTCGTCGGATAGTGTGCGTGAACAGTCGTGGGTGACTTGTCTTCGTCAGATCGGTGGTCGTGGGTTCACAGAGGAAGATCGTCCGAACTACGACGGGTCATTTTACAGGTTAGAGGTTTCGTAGATTATGAAAGGGATACTGACTGGTGCTGCTGCTAGCAAAACTAAGGCGATTGTTGAGGAGCTGCTGAAAGTGTATTCGAATGTGTTGATTCTGAGGGTGAGATTCAGTTGTTTTCTGCAAGCCCTGCTCATGTCGTGTCAACAGCTCCGCATGCCAATCTCAGACGATCTGAGCGAGAGGAGTTTCGTGACGAAGATAGCCAAGTACGTGTACTATGTGCAGCGGGCGCACAAATCTCTAACGCATGGTGTGCAGATATCACAAGGTTGTGGACATCCCGAACTCCATGACTGTTCTCAACGAGCTGCTGCCCCTTTCCCTCTCCATGTCAGAGGCCAAGGTGCTTGTTCTCTGGTTTCCACACCGACAGGATGTCCTGACGGGGCGCAGTTGACCGGCATCTACAATTTTTGCAACCCTGGTGCCATCTCGCACAATGAGGTATTTCGACATGTGCTCCAGTGGACCCTGTGGGGTGATGCCGATTTGTGCGGCAGGTTCTACAAATCTACAAGGAAGAAGTTGATCCCAACTTCGAGTGGTCAAACTTCACGGTAGGGAGAAGCCATGAACTCCCTCTGCTCCCTTGTGTGTCTGACTTGGTACCGCTAGGTGGAAGAGCAGGCGAAGATTCTGGGGGCAGGGCGCAGCAACAACTTCTTGGAAACAAAGAAGCTGGAAGATGAAGCTATCAAGGTCAACTCTATCTTCGCTCGTTCCAACCCCGCTCTCAATGATCGCTTGCCATTGTTACTTTCTATTGCTTGATGTCATTTTCATGTGGTATTCTTGCAAGGCAAAGTCATATCTTCTGTCAACTCACTTTCCTCCCCTTTCTTCCATCCCTCCTAACTTCTGGCACAGCTCGGACATTCGATCCCCGACATCAAGACTGCTGTACGGCAAGCTCTGCGAAAGGTTGCGCTCTTGTTCTTGTTGATGGCCAGAACATGAAAGCACTGCAGGCGAAGGCGAAATTGGTTGCCGAGGGAAGATTTCCCGATGGCCTTCCGAAGAAGTTGGGACCGGGCAACAAGTGAAGTGAAAGAGGAAAGGATGGGAGGAATGGAGGAGAGAACAAGGGAGAAATGTTGGACCTTGCATGCCAGTGGGAGTGCATGCGACCGTGAATTCTTACAGACAACGTGATAGATCGGCGAACAATTTATTGTTAAGCTCTAGTGAAAACCGAAAGCACTGAACGGATCCACTGAATGGACGTGTCGGACTCGACTGTTTCTATTCTCCCTGCTGTTCTCTCCTCCTCTCAGTCTCTACCTTGCAGCGATGCTGCTTCAGCCAACACTTATCCCCTTTCCGTAGTTCCTTCTTTTTCCTCTCTCCGGGCCTCCTCCTCCTCTGTGTCTCTCTGTCCTCCAAGTCTTGTTGTCCATCATTTTCCCTGCGCTCGCTCGCTGCTTCTCCTCCGTCCTCTTAGCCTTCACCTGCCTGCCGACTTCTGACCGTACGGTCTCTCTCTCACCGTCCGGGCTGAGTAAAATGAACTTCGGAAACCGGGAAGATCCCGGGCCCGCCGGCTCTGGCACCCGGGGCCGTGAGTCCCCGGCAGTTTTTCAGTGGTAGTACTATGGTAGTCACTGAGCGTATCGTACGGTCCGGCGTCAACTTCCATCAGCCTCTTCAGTCCACCTACTGCCATGCTGGGGGAGGTAGCGGCTGTGCTGGAGGTGAGAGAGAGGCTGGCATGTCACAGTGACTCAGTGAGGAAGAGGGAAGGAGAGGAGCAGAAGATAGGTGAAGGGAGGTGAAGGGAGGTGAAGGGAGGTAGGAAGGAGAGAGAGACTGAGAGGGAGAGAGTCGGGAAAAGATGGGGAAGAGAGGAAGGAAGAAGGAAAGTTTCGAAGAAGTAAACTAGTTAGTCAAAGCAAGTGAGCATGGATTAGAGTCAAGGAAAGCAGTATCACAACGCTCAGTCACCTTGTCGAGACCATGACTGGTGACAGGACGCGCGGATATCGAGGGAGAAGTTCCTGCAGAATTACATCCTTGACGATGCTGAGGGCAGTGAGGACGATGAGGCCTTCAGCATATCCTCTTGGTCTGATAAGAGGACAACCCCCCTCAAGGTTCCTCCTCTTCCTGCTCCTGCTCCTCCTCCTCCTCCTCCTCCTCCTCCTGCTCCTCCTCCTCCACCACCACCACTCTCGGCTCTCTCTCCTCCCCTTCTCCCTCTCCTCCCCTTCCCCCCTCCCCCTTTTGCGCACCTCGTTGACATGTGTTGATGTGAACGTATGTAGGGTGAAGACTTGCTGGAGTCCAAACTGACAAGCAGCGATGACATCATACCGGCACTGGTGACGATGCTGATTGAGTCTCAACTACATGTAAGCTTGTTGACGATCAGTTAGAGGAGCTGAAAACCACAACGTCTGTCCTCAACGATTGCAACCTAGCGCTGAGAAACGAGAAGAAGCTAGCGACGTCCTTTCAGAAACTGTTCTCCTCCCTCAACGACGAGATCAAATCACAAGGGACAAGAAGCAAAGTCACACCCGAAGCTGACGACTCGGAGTTCCTCTCCTCCTCTCAGCAGAACGATCAAGACATCCATGAGAGCACGGCTTCCGTATCATCCGCCTGCGCTGAGAAGGGAACAGCCAAGGCAGACAGCGCCTGTCAGGCCACTGACATTGACGATGTTGTCAAGAAGATTGTGTGGAGCGTGAAGATGGTATGTGTGTTCCTCTGACGCGAGGGATGGCTGACCTGAACTGAAGGCATCGATTGTGAAGAAGGAGAAGATGCAAAGGAAGGAAAGTTTTCGCCAAGTCCACCAGCAGATCAAGGAGATCACTGAATGGATTGAGATGATTGTGAGGGAGGAGGAGAATCGCCTATGTCCCTCCCTCCCTCCCTCCCTCCCTCCCTCCCTCCCTCCCTCCCTCCCTCCCTCCCTCCCTCCCTCCCTCCCTCTTTGTCTACTCACTCTGTCACTGCAGGAGAACTGGAAGCAGAAGGCAAGGGACTCCCTGGAGGAGAAGAGAGCCATGTTTCGATGCTGGATGGAGAACTTGCATGAGGTAAGCAGCAGCTCCGAGGACGGCTCCGCTGATTCTTCCCCGACCAGGCCCAGTCTCCCTCGTCCCGTGAGGAGGAGGGAGAGGAGTTGACGAGCTCCTCGCACTTGGAGCGAACGGATCGATCGATGGGGAGCTGCTTCTCAGGCATCTTGTTCCTGTCCACTGCAAGTCCTCCTGACGAGTTCAGTCTAGGGTGGAGCAACAGGAGGGGCGCGCAGGATGCTGTGGAGCAGAGGTACCTTCAGGACTACACGCTCAAGTTCGAAAGGATGAGGACTTCTTGGAGGAGGAACAGGGAGAGAATCTCGTTCCTGGAGGAGGAGCTCTCCTCGCTCCACAAGTTCGTCGTGCACGAGGCCGAGGGCCAAGTGCAGTCCTGGGAACGGCTGCTGTCCTCCGACCTGCTCAAGGCCCTGCAGGACCAGGAGCACGTCAAGGGAGGTCTCCGAGCGAGTGCGTTGGAAAAGTCCCTCCGCGATCGAGAGCTCCGACTGAGCGAGCTCAACGACCAGCTCGCGCAGGTGAGCAGCTGTCCCAGCTGTCCTCCACCTCGTTGCCGCTGACGGGGGATGTTTGATGTCAGATCCGAGAGCAGTGGAAGAAGGAGAGAGATCGGTACGAGGTGCGACTTGCTGCCGCCGATCGCAACGCCGAGCACGCGACGAAGAGGGCGATGCTGGCAGAGGAAGCGCTAGCAGCCTCCAAGGAGAGGATCGCGAGCCTGGAGGACCGGAGCCAGACCCGCCAGCTCTACGAGGAGGAGGACGCGAACGTAACGCTCAAGGGAAACTTCGCCAAGGCTCGGGCCATGATCGCAGTGCTGTGCAAGTTCCTTGGGATCTACCATAAGCTCGTGCTGGCCATCCTCTCCTCAAAGGACGCCGGGAGACGCGACGGGACAGCCGGCTGGCTGTCAAGTCTGATCGAGGAGAACTGGGAGGAGCTGATAGAGCAGCTGGTGCGGCAAGCCAAGGGCATCGAGGACTACAACACGTCCAACTTCATGTACGACATCCAGGGAGTCGACAACAAGTTGACGGCCCTGCAGCGAGCTACAAGCTCCATCTACTGGCGGGAGAAGAGCAGCAGCAGCATTCACTTCCTCGATGACGGCAGCCGCTACCAGAGCCCCTCCAGCAGGGCAAGCACCCTCACCAGCAGCATGCTGCAGCGCTCGGGAGAGGACGAGAGGGGCGGGGAGAGGGAGTCTTGGATCAGCCCTCCTCGGCTCCAGCTCTACCTCACCAAGTCCTCAGCTCGAGTACAGCTACAAGTGGTCAACACGCGCAACCTCCCGGCCGAGATCCTGCAAGAGTCCTGCATCTCGGTCGAGGTGGACGGGTGGCGGCAGAGCCCTCGGAGGGCGGGGGAGGGAGAGGGGGGGCAGCAGCTGTTCTTCTACTCTTTCACTGCCTCCGTCACCTCCTCCGTCATCCGTGTCCTCGTCGTTGACCTGGGAATGCAGACGGGGAGGCAGACGACAGGCATCGTCACGCTGTTCCTTGCGCACGTCGTGCCTGCGGGCTGGAAGGCGAGCATGAAGGAGAAGTTGGTGCATACTGACTGGTTTCCCGTGCTGGACCCGGCCGGGCGAGCAGTCGGGCCGGCTGATAGCCCAGCTCTGCTCGAGCTGAGCCTCTCGGTGGAGCGTGTGGGTTCAACATGACACGTTCATAAAGAATAAAAAAAGTCATCGGCGAAGAGAGCGAAGACGATCCTCGAAACTGCCAGAGATGTCAGGGGAGGAGCAAAGAGGGAGGGGGGGAGGAGGAGAGGTACGGCGAGGGAGGAGGAGGAAGGAGAGGGGATTGGGTTGTGGGGAGAGGAGGAGGGAGTGGGGACGGGCGGGGAGGAGGGCGGGGCGTATAGAGAAGAGGAAAGAGACACATGAGTAGAAGAGGAGCAAGTATGACGATCGATCAATCGCAGGGAAGGGGAGGCGGAACCTCGTAGTCTCCGACGCGACTAGTACAGCTTCCTTCTTCAGCTCTTCGGGCTTCATGCCTGATGTTGCTTTCCATAAGAGAGATGGGATGGGAGGAGAGAAGGAGAGGGAGGGAGAAGTGGAGGACAGGAGAGAAAGGAGATAAGGGACAAGGAGGGAGGATGGAAGACAAGTGGCAGGGGAGAGGAGGTGAGGGAGGAGAAATGTGAAATAGCAAGGAAGAGACATGAACATTGAGCTGGAGATGTAACGGAATATAGCGGTCATGTGTGACTGAGAGGGACTATGAGCGAAGCATACCCATGTTGAGCTCCCTGAGCTCCCGCTCCTCCTGCTCCTTCTTCAAAACTTCCATGAACCGGTGCTCGGCAAAAATCTTGGCCCTGTGCGATGTAAGAGAAGAAAGAGAGGACGAAGGGAACAAGAAGCAAAGGATGCATGACAGAGACGTTGCAATCGACAGACCTCGGGTAGTATTCCTTCCTATTCGTCGCCTCCCTCACCGCCCGGTTGTGCCTCACCTGCGTTCCTGCCTGTTACCTGCCAGCAGCTGCCATGGAGTGATACCCTCAGCGTGTTGACTATCTTGTCATGGGTTTTCTTTAGCTTGTCCCCCTACACATGCAACATCAGACACGCTCCCTCCAACCAACGATCGTCTCACCTTCATCTGCTCGTTGAGCTGGTTTTCTGCCTCCGTCCTCCTCACTGCTGCCTGCAGGTTCTTCTCCTGTACCCGCCAGAAGCGCCGGCCGGGTCCATCTGTAGGACGAACAGAACGAGGATGGATGAGAGGAAGACTGGAACGAGGAGTAGAACAGAAGAGGAGCAGACAACTAGTTGAGAGAGGAAGGAAGAGAAGACGAGGGAAGTGCAACAAAGAGGAAGAGGGGAGAGAGAGCAAAGGACTTTCTTCACCTTCCCACGTGGCTGCTCGCTTCGATCCGTTGGTCTGCGACAACATGGCAGGCTGCAGGCGGGAGAGCAAGACTGCAGGAGGGAGTGAGCTTCAAGACGTGAGAGGAGAAGGACAGACCTCGCTGAGTCTGCGATGCCGGCATGAAGATAGGCTCGAGCATGCTCTGCGAAGTCCACCACTTGATAGTGGCCCTGCAGAGGGTATGAGACGAGGAGGGAAGGGGGAAGCCAAGGATTGGGAAGGCGGGAAGGTAGAGGTACGCAGGAGGAAGGTGGGAAGGGGTGAGGGGGCTTCTCGGAGAAGAGAGGGGTGGCACCTTGCAGTAGGCGTATCGGAGCCGAGCATGTAAGAGTTTGTCCTCCCTGTTCGCAAGAAAGAGCCGCTCGCTTCTGTGTGGCGGGAGGAGGAGCGGAGGGAGCGGCGAGTCACGATGTGTACCGACCGGACGGACTCATACCCTGTGTCAGGGCGATCGGGGATCACGTTTCCTCCGTCGAAGCTCTGTACATCGATGCCTCCACTTCCTCTGAAGGATGCGATCTCCATCATGTCATGCTCGAGCTGTGCACTTCCTGCTGTCTGCGGCATCTGGTAGTCGTAGAAGCCAGCGGGGCTCGGTGGCCTAAGAGGGGTTTGCTTCCTCAGCCCAATGATCCTCTCCTCCTCCAGCTCCATCGCACGGCGCTCCTCCCATCGTGGCCCCAGGTTGCTCCTCATCTTCCAGCCGAGCTTGTGCTCGAAGTCTTGGATCTGCTCGTTCACCTCTGCTTCATGGCACCTCCTATCCATCTCTTCCGCTTCATGGTTAGCTGTCTTCAGGTTCTTGCGGTGTACAATGTCGGATGGTCGTATTGATCCGCACACTGTCACTGGCCGATAGTCATGACCTGCTGTCATCGTATCCTCCCTGTGAAAAGGAAGCTTTCAGTTCGAGTTCTGGACGTCGCAATGGTCTAGAATCCCGCAAAAGCAGTCAAGAGGAGAAGGCTTCTACCCTTTATGGGTTCTGCTCGCTTCTACAACCCTCACACAAGGATACAATGTAAGTCTCCGGATGCTCATGGGACAACCTTTGCACTTCCAACCTCCATCTCCCTGGAAAAGTGGACCTTGAGCGCACACGCTCGCGACTAACAAGAAGTATCTGCTTCTTTCAGTGTTAAACTATCAACACTGTCCTGATACTGAGAGGAACAATCGACTCTTCTCCTGATTCTCAAGTTTTCTCTCTACTCCGGAAGCTCTTCCATGCTCTTTCGCCATCCTACTTCGCATCCTTTTCCCCATCCCTGGCATCTTCAACAGAACGAGCCCACCCTACCTGTTAGCTTGCTTTTTATGATCACCCCACCTTGCAATTTTTAACCCTTTCATTTCTGGAGGCTATGTTTGCTACATGCTCGATATTACATATGATATTTATTATAAAAATCACAATATCAGTGCATTAGCTTCAACACATGCAACCAAAAATACCCTTAACCCCCCCATCTCCATAACCCTACCCCAGATCTTTGCCTAGATCAACGACCTAACTGAATGCACCACCCTACCATACCCGAGCCTACCACTACCCCACCCGTGCAAATAGCCTCCGTATCCTAGGCAATGTACCCCCACCTTCCCCTCTTCCTTCTCTTATCTGCCCCACCCCTACCTACATTTTTACTAGCGTTTGCTCATCTACTCACCAGGAGAAAACAATGTAACGATATGTAACGGTACATCTATCCGATCACACAGCATCCGTCGGATCAGATGCCTCAGCGCGGCGGTCGGACTCCGGGAGTGCGGCCAGGCTAGCCTCGCGGCGGCCGGGCTCACTCAGGCTGTCACGCCGGCCCCGGCCGGCGGTGGCATGATGGTGAGAGTCCGACTCGACGGTCAAGGGCCCGGCCAGTTACCGTACAGCGGCCGGGCCCGGCTCAGCGGCTGGGAGTCCGCCGACCGTGACAAGTGGCGCAGTCACCGGCGGCCGCGTGCCCTGGCATGATACTGAGGGCCCGGAACCCGTGACCCAGTGCCGGGCCCGCCCGCCGCGGCGGCCGGCCCGGCGCCGGCAGGGTCACTGAACTGACTCAGTGAGCCTCCTCTACCGAGCCTCGGAGCCGGACGGTCGGACCGGAGTCCTGCCATGATTGCCGCGGCCCGCCCCCCGGCGACGGTCACCCTGCCAATCTCTGATTCTCGTACCGTGGGCCTGACTCAGTGCCATTCAAGTTTAAGGCTTAGTAGTCCGACTTTCCGAAGTTCGTCACCGTGACCGCACACGCGGCACGCCGGCCGTGACGGTGGGGCCGCAAGGTGACCGAACTCGGGCGTTTGGGTGACGGTGATCGGACCCGGTACTACATGCCAATCCTTCTATGCTGGGGCCCGGCGCTTGTCACATGATGATCAAGTTGACGGCTTAAGTTAGCCGGCGGGACACTGAAACGGACCTTAAGTTGCCTACTGCTAGAGCAGCTTGAGTCAGTTGGTGAACAAAAATCTGATTACAGATGATTGGTTTTGGTTGTTTTCATTAAAACCTGGATTGAAGCACGACCAGAGCCTAACAATAAAAAATCTTTACTCCTTCTTCTTCTTGGCGACGGCCTTTCCAGTGCGAACTTCGGCCTTCTCCTTGCCGCGAACCTTCTTAACCTTGTTCTTTCTTTCCTTGCCAGCCTTGCGAGCAAGTTTTCCGGCCTGCTTCTGAATAATTCCCTCACGAAGAAGAAGGTGCTTAGACAGCGACTTCTTGGCGGCGTTCAAGTTATCGTAGATCACACCGAAGCCTGCAGGTCACAAGCGTGAGTACGTCACGTTACTGCAGCTGCTCCGTATCTCACCAGTTGATTTCTGTCCACCAAAGGCAATCTTGAATCCCCACAAGAAGATGCATTTCGGATCTTGTACCTGCATGTCTATGAGCTAAACCTAACACGAGCTCGCCAGCATCATACGTTATAGATCTTAGCAAGCTTCTCCTTAAGCTCCTCCTTGGAGACGGAGGCGCGGTTAGGATGCAGGACGTCGATGACCTGAGAACTGACGTTTAGGATAGGACAGCGGGAGAGATATGCATCAGGAAAGGGCGGTGCCACATGTACCAAACAACCAACAAAGACAAGTACATCGCAATTCAACCACTTATAGACTACGCAAGGAGAAAGTCAACCAAGACACAGCAAGTTTGATGCACATTTTTGCACTGGACGCCATTGTTCCTCACACCCCTCCCCAATAGGCAACGAAAATCAACGTCAACTAGAGATTCGGGAGCGAGAAGCTCGCACTATCGAATGAAAGCTTTGAAGGTTTTCAAGAAGTTACAGCAATTCTGCTTCCATACTCTCTATCACGTCATCAAACTGCTTAGAGCCCTCCGTCCACAGCAAAGACATAGACTTCAGTGGACAAGTCACCACCATCCTGAAATCCGCACTCCCAACCCACCACTTCACAACCAGACAGCGCCAAGAGCAGGGGAGAACGGGAGAGGGAGGAGGAGGATAGGAGAGGGAGAGGAGGGAAGAACTCACGAACTGCTTGCGCTCGAGGAGCCTGTTGGTGATGAACTTCCTTGTCCTGATCGTGCAGCTCTTCTCCGACATGATCGCCTTCCCCTTGCCTCGTGCCGCCAAAAAAAAATTGTTACTCAATCGTTATTCACCCCACCCCCCTACTCAATTGATACCCTACCTCATCGAGGACTGAGATGTGTTACCCCCTACCCCCATTAAATACTTAATATACCCACCCATATTAGTATCATGAGACTCGATCACCCTACCACAGATAGTATAATTCTTCTACCCTACCCTCATTGGTTTTGTTAGCACCGGTGAGTTTCGTTCGAAAGAGGGGGGTCCATAATAGGGGTCCATGACCCCTGTTGATGGAGTCGAAAAATAGGGTAGTGTGGAGGGGGTTGGAGGGGGTGGTTTTGAGTCATTCACACCGGTTAATACTCAGAGGAAAAGGGGGGTGTGTAAACATGATGGTCCTCATCAATTAGGAAGGGGTACATCAAAGAATTATACCATAATAATGGGTAGGGTACTTCAATTTGCGTTTGATTACCGGTAAATTTCATATGAAAGAATTTGATATTCATCAGGTGGGGTATTAAATTCAGTGGTGGGGGTACAATGTTGTGGGGTACCCCCATTGGGAGGGTAGGTAGAGGGTTCTGGCGGTGCGAAGGGGCATGATGATGCGGTGGGGGGCAATGGCAGGATGGATGAAGATGACGATACTGGCGGTGGCGATGGTTGTTGTGGTTGTGATCAGCAGCGATGACGGTATCTTGTATGGCTCCTCCTCCGAGGATGAGGGCGTTGTGCTTGCTCAGAAGAAGGTTGCAGCAGGGAAGAAAGCGGATAAGTCGGATAGGTCTACTCCAGCCGTCAGCGACAAGGAGATTGAGAAGCTGATGAAGAGCATGAATGCAAAGAACGGGAAGAAGCGGGAGTCAAGAACCAGGAGAATCCAAGACAAGATCCTCTCCACCAAGGCGAAGCTTGCGGAGCTGAAGTTGAAGTCCAGCGAGTCGTTTGCCAAGTGGGAGAAGTTCGACGAGGAGGCGGAGAGCGCCAAGACCAAGGCCATCTCACTCCATGAGGTGTACGAGCAGGAGCGGGAGCAGGAGCACATGCAGGAGCGCAAGCTCGACCGTCTGAAGGACAAGCTCACCAAGCATCTCACTGGGTTCAACGCTCGCAATGATCTGGAGAAGTACTACAATAAGCTGCATGTGGAGGCGGCCGAGACGGTGCCAAAAAGCATCAAGGCAGAAGATAAGATGAGTACGTTGAAAGCTGCGGCATACAGGAAGAGGATGGAGGCCAAGAAGACGCAGTCTTCCAGCATCACCAAGGCCAAGACGTCCAAGCTGAGTGAAATCCCTAACAAGGTGAATGTGTGGGACACGGAGAAGACTAGGAAAGTCGAGAGGGTTGAAAGAGCTGAGAAGAAGTTGCACGATAATGGACTAGAAGCCGACAGAGTTTTGCTCAAGTCGTCCAAGAAGTAGGTGACTGTTTTCCCCAATTTTTCCCATTTCACTTTGCTCCCCTCTCACCCCCTCTAGTTTTCTCAATAAACCAGTGTAATAGTTCTGCAAGTCATTTGCTTCTGGATCAGATTGAGCACGCAGGGAGATTTTGATGAGAGCATCGAGGAAGCGATAACAACCCGAGTATAGCACTTTGATCGCACTGAATCGCTTTTGGAACTTTCTCCTTCCCCATCCATCTCATCCATCTTCAGTCATGTTCCTGTGGGCGAATTTGGAAAGTATCTTCTCTTCTCTTCTCTTCTCTTCTCTTCGATCCGAGGAATCATTAATTTATGCACAAAATCAAAATGAAAGATTACACGCCAATAGTACAGAGTCTAGAGTCATCCCGTCCCGAGTGCTTACGAAGCCTTCTCCTGCCATGGCGTTAACTCGGCCCTCCTCCTGTTCCTCAAGTCTTGACAGCACCTGCTCTTCGATGAAGTGCTTCCACGTCACGAACCCTTGAACAAACTCCTCCAAGGAGATGGCTCCGTCCTTGTTCGTGTCAACCTTGAAGCACCGTCATGCAAGCTCCTTCCCTCCTCCTGCCCTCAACCAGCCCCTCTTTCCCTCCCTCCTCCCTACCAAGTTCCTCAGGTTTGATGCAAAGTCCTTCAGCTTCTTCTCATCCACTACGTTGTCCCCCATGCTGTTCTTCTTGTAGAACATGTGCTGCATGTACTCCTGCACGGAAAGTCAGTTTGTATGTCTATGTTGCCCTCCCTCCCTCCCTTCTCCTGTTCTGCTTCAGTCTCACCTGGATGTACAAGATGACCTCGTACAGCTCCAAGAAGCCGTTGCTGTTCCCTTAAATCGCCGTCACTACCAGGGGGCCACACTCCAAGGCGCAGCATTACCAAGGCTGTCGATGGTGCGGAACAATCTCTCAGCCTCGCGCTGTGTAGGATCTTTCGGATCCTGAACCCCACGAGTCAATCGGATGCATTGGGGCACTGAGAGCAAGGGAAACCCGAAAGAACTTGAAGTTGGCGATTGTCTCCATGCGTGCGATAGCTTTGACCGCTCCGAGCACCTTCACATGAGAGTCAAACCCGACAACAATCTTGCGGCAAGAGCAGAGATCTCTCACCTTCTTCCTGCGCTTAGACAAGAACTCGCGCAGATCATCCTTGACCTGAGGGACAAGTGTTGAGATGAGAATAACATGCGAAGCAGAACACACGTCAAGAGCTTGTTCGGAGAAGACATGATTGTTAGCAAAGAGGGGATCCTTCATACACTCAGCAGCTGACGGCCGTTTTGAAGTGTCGACCTGTACACTGATGAGCAAGCGCAGCAAACAATCAGGCAGGAAGGTAAGGAGTTCAGAAACAAGTTGATGAGGATCCCTGGGAAACTGTTGACGTGGGTTTCATCCATACCGTCAGGCACTTCATGATGAAATCCTTGGAGTCAGAGGAGACAGAGTCCCACTTGGGGGAATGGAATTTGAACTTCGCGTGCATGATCTGAGAGGTTTGCATGTTAGCAGGTGCAGATGGCGGTGACATGGCACAAACAGACACTTTTCCAACCTGTTGGATCATCTTCAACATGTCGTTGTCCTCCGAGTAGAAAGGAGGATATCCGCACAACATGATGTAGTAAATGACTCCAACCGACCAAACGTCGACCTGTCCAAATCCAGATCATGACAAGGAAGGGAAAAGACAGACCATCACACCTTGGCGTCGTACTGTAAGTTACCAGCTTTCTTGCCAAGGGCAGCTGAAAAGGAACGTGTAAGGAAACTAGAGGGCTCGTTCGACTTTCTGACCAATCTTGAAGACTTCCGGTGCCAGGTAGTCTTGTGTACCACAGAATTCCCTCATCTCCTTGCTCCACTCCTGCAACAACCACAATAGTCAACCACGAGTGAACCAAGAACGAAGTTGCTGGCAAACCTCATCGGACTTGGCGTTGGCTTTCATGGCACTGGACGAGCATGAACATCAACGTATGCCCTCCAAGCCGACTGGACCACATTTCTCACCTTAGCCCGAAGTCTGCGATCTTGATTTGCATGTATGAAGGGTCCGACTCATCCCTGGCAACGAATCCTAAGCCAAGGACCACAAGGAGAGTACGAGTAAACTTGAGTACCTGCCGACCATGAGGAGATTCTCAGGCTTCAAGTCGCGATGGACGATGTCGATCGAGTGGAGGTATGCGATGCCGTCGAACACCTGGAGATCGGTTGAGGCGAACCACCGTGACCCCACTACCATACCTGGTGCACCAGGAACACCGCGTCCTTCTCGGTAAATCGGCCGAGAGCAACGATCCTATCAAACAGTTCGCCCCCAGAAGCCCTAGAACCTCACGTCAAGACAGACAAGAGATTGGACCGAGCTTCTGTCTCACAGTTCCTCGACCAAGTGAACGGCCTGCTTGTCTTCGATGACTTCGATTAGCCCAATACATTTGGGGTGATTTGCTGCCCTCATAATTGTGATCTCATGATTCAGCGCTTTCATGTCAAAGTGCGGATGCGATCGCAAGACTGTCTTGACCTGTTGCGAGATCAAAATGTTCGAACGCTTTTGTCGCACTCATCTCACCGCCACTTTTAGATCTGGCGTGGCCTTGCTCTTCCCTAACCTGCACACAGCAAAAGCTCCCCTGCGATAGAGTGAGGGGATCGAGTTCGAAGTTGGGACAGATGGATGAGGAGAGAGAGAATGCGCGACTTACTCTCCGAGAGGCGCTCCTAACTCGTACTTCTCCATCTCAGACTGCGCGATGCCTGGACACAACGGTCAAACCCCTCTGCCAGCCGAACAGCCATGATAAAAAGAAGGCTAAATAATCAGCGGGAAGCGATAGCGGTTGATTCTTATGTGCTTTGATTAAAGACGAAGCGGTGGCAACTAGCGCCAACTTCAACGACCATTCATGATGAGACAGACAGCGCAGAAAATTATCTTTTCAACACTTTCATTCCAAAGAGTCGTATCATGAAGAATGAATGCCAAAACATTGTCAGCAGCGGCAATCTTTGATGAATTCCAAAGAGACAAGAGAGAACTTGAGATAGAGAGGGGCTCGCGACAACAGAGAGGGCATGATAACAAGAGCAAGGTTGGCAGGCAGATCAAGGACACACGATGTTGAAGAGTTTGGATCGCCTCAAGCGATCAAAAGCCGGTGAAATGCTGTAAGATGAATGGAATGTATCATATCAGAAAGATGGCGGAAGGTCAGGAGGAGGCTGGGGCAAGGTAAAGGTGTGTGAGAGGGGAGGGTGGGAGGAGTACAAGTAGCTGTTGGTGATAAATTATTGAGAAATGTTCGGGGGTCAGAACCTCGGGGGGGAGGTGGCAGGAGGGAGAGGTAAAGAACAGAGAAGTCGGTGGAATCAGATCGTAGAGGGGGGGAGGCGTGGGAGGGAGGAAATCTTGAGAGCATCAGGTTGGTTCGAGAATGCCACTAAGCGCTGGGTTCCAGCATGGGTAACGTCCGAGGGAGACATGACCCCTACCCCCCCATTCTGTTCTTGAGAGGACAACGGGGGGGTAGTGAATTACCAATGAAGGAGCCAGAGGGGGCACGGTCCAAAGGACGGGTAGTCAAGTCGCAACAAGGGGTAGTGAAGCAGGGGATCCTGCAGGGTAGGGGTACAGAATCCGTGCAGCTAAACTATGGGGTGCTCAGCATAGCGTCGGTCACGAAGGGTACAGGGGTTAACTACAGGGGGTGGGTAGGTAGTGAGAGAAGAGGAGGGGTAGTCGATTCCAGAGACCATCATGATTGCATGTTCCGGAAGTTGAATTCATTAAAAATCAATTTTTCAAAAAGATTGGCTGTACCAGCTATGTTAAAATATTATTATTTTAGTAATTTTGTATCAGATTTATGTACATTATTACTGTCTTTTATGAAAATGTGTTGAATTCATACACATATATCGTGTCTATTTGTACCAGATGACTTTTTCACTTCGTACACGCTTTTTGTAAACCCAGAAGTCGTCATAAAAGTCTTTTACATTCTTTTTTGTGGATTTATTAGCCCTAGTGCATACGAGGGGGGTGGGTGAAAGTCTCCAAGTCAACAAAGGCACTTATGGAGGGGTTATTTTATGTTGAAATACAGGGGTGGGGGTACACCGAATGTATCTTCATTATCATTACAATCGGTCGGGTTAAGTGGTGGGTCAATTGTGTATGTGGGGGTGGTGCTGGGGGTGGGGTGGATGTAACCTGAATGGTGGGGATGTTCCAACCGAAACCGAAAAGTAAGGGGGTGGGAAAATCTCGAAAAAGGGTGATTTCAGATGCTAGCAGCCCTTTGTGTACCCCCTGGTTGTAAGCCGCTCAAGGCTGCTGACCACCCGTGATCGTCAGGACAAACTTGTCCTGATATAGAAAATCGGTGATGAGGGGGGACGAGGGCTTTGAAATTTCAGATATTTTTCAAATCTGAAACTTCGAGGCTCCCGGAACATTTTCTTAAAGTTCAAAGTTTGCAAAGTTCCTTGGAATATTATTGGATCCTTGCAAAGCAGCAAGCAGCCTCTTGCTTGTTCGGTGCCCTTCCCCTTTCCCCTCCCCCCCCCCTCCCTCCTTCCCATCTGGACAAGTTCAAGCTTTCCTCTCCTCCCTTTTCTTCCCTATCCTCTCACCTCCTGTCTCACCGCTCTTTTGATTATAGACGCCCACGGTTCGTCAACTTTTCTCCTCACGCGCCTACTCAAAGTTTCTTTGGCCTCCGTCCTGCTTCGTGGTTGAATGCGTTTGAGCAGACCAGTTGCAGCATTTTCTGCACACTCATCCATTGCGCTCAAGAATTCGATAACTCCGAGCTACTACAGGAAATTCACCGAAACATCTGCAGGAAGTTTTTTGGGAATCCTACTGCTATCATCTCTTTCCAAGGTGCGAGATGGGTTCGGTGTGATGTATCGAATAGCAAGTTGACACTGTAAAACTCAACATTTGATCTCCTTCCTGGTTCTCTGCCGCAAATAATGGATATTGTTCCAGGGATCGGAGTGCAATAGTTTCCAAGAGAGCTGCCAAGGCAAGAGGGCCCTGTTCACCATGGCTGCAGACAAGCAAGGTTCAAAGCTGTCCCGACTGGAAGCTTTCAGCACTGATGTCATGCATCCCAGAAGTCCTGCCTAAAGTGGTTGCCTTTGATCTAGATGCTACCTTGTGGTACCCAGAGATGTATCAGGTGTGTTTTCTGGCAAGGGAAGGTTGGGGATGACTGGGATTCTCAGCTATGGGGAGGAGGATCTCCTTTCAAGAAGAACAACGACAAGACTCTGACCGATCGATCCGGAACACGATGCTATCTGATGGGCAACACTGCAGAGATCCTCCGAGAGATCAAAACAAGCCCGAGGTGGAAGGGAGCCAAGGTAGTGTGCTAACAAGGTTTATTCCGTATCTTGGTTGACGCGAGCGTTGGTCAGATAGCCTACTGCTCGTGCACTGACGAGCCCACATGGGCGGACGAATGCATGAGGCTCTTTGAGATTGGAGATGGAATGACCCTCGAATCCGTGAGTGAACATGTCAGTCGTTCCAAGATTTTTTGTGATGTCCGGCATGCCGACAGGTCGTCGACATCAAGGAAATCTTCAAATCCTCCAAGTCGACGCATTTCCGGAACATTCACAAGAAGACAGGGATCCCCTACGAAGACATGATCTTCTTTGGTCGGGCCTTGTTGACCCTCTGCGATCGCTCTCGGGAGGTTGACTGGAGCCCGCAGATAACGAGGCCCATAATTGCCACACCGTAGCGCCCTTGGGAGTCACTTGCATCCATACTCCGAGAGGTGCGTACCTCTGCTTCCCTTTAAGTTGGTACTGACCTGCTACTTAGGAATGACCGAAGAAGTTTGGAAGAACGGACTTCGTCAATTCGCTAAGAATAGGGGCAAGAAGTAGTGTCAACTTTGAATGCCATGCCTCTTTCGCGGTATTCACTTTCCCACTGACTTACCGTGATACTCGAGGCCCACGCCGTTTCAAGTACTTGTCACAGTAGTCAGTGTAGTGTACGGTCACCGGGGTGCGGCATCATGATGGCATCCGCACAGCCTTAGGGTTTAGTAAGTTAGGGTTTAGGCGGCAAGCCTAGTACGCCAGCTACTACCGTAGTACGGCCGGGCCTGCCACCGAGCCCGGGCTACTTGCCACCGGTCGGCCGCCCGACTGGCAGCCGCCGAGCCGGGCCCGACTGTGACTTGGCAAGGCGCGGCGGGCCTGAGGCTCACTGAGTCAACGGAAGTTACATTGCAGTTGTAGGATGGCCGGGTGCCGTGCCAGTGCACCACCGTCGTGACTGTGCCGGTCCCGCCGCAGCCGAGACTGTACGGTCTGGCGGCCTCCGATCCGGTGATGCGACGGCGGGCCCGCCCCCGTGACCTACAGTGTTTGAGGAGGGATGAGGGTCCCTCTATAACTTCAAAAGTGTTCTGTGGTACAGTCCTGCAGTAAAGAGATCGTATCTGGCAGTACCAGACAGAATAATCTCCGTACAATCTCGAGAAGTGAGTAATATAAAGACGAGGGGCCTGCAGGGTCTTGGTACCGTAGTTTGAGCCGATAGTTTAATAACATTCTGCAGGGGTAGGGTCTGAGCGGAGGTGGGTATTAGGGGGTGGAGGTACCAGTGTGTAGAAATATGAATATCAAAGATTCAATATTCATCGATTGTACTACTAATTAATTTCTGTCTACATGCGAGCCAGGGTCTTCTTCAACCCATTTAAGCAACAAATGGAGGGGTTACTGATTTTGTGAGGGGTGGGGTCAATCAGTGGGTGGGTGGCGAAATGGAGACGGAGACAGGGAGGCCGGCGTGGCAGGCGAGGAGAGGAGGAGGAGGAGGAGTAGGGGGAAGACAGCATACAGGATCAAGATCAGTACAAGGGCAGGGATGAGGTATAGCAGGTGAATGGTAGAATCCAAACGAAGTAGCGACTTGAGAAGGCTCGATGAAGCCAGTGGTGTAGGGTGGGAGGAACCAGAGCAAACGTCCGGCGCGCGGGCTCATGAGCACGGACAGATGCATGAGAGGATGCGTGTTGGTAGAGAAGAAGTGATAGATTTGCCGTTGAGGTGTTGACATCTTTGTGTTGGAGGAGGAGGATCGGGGGAAAGCTGCCGCGCGCAGTTTGTCCATGGCCCGCTGGTTTGCCGGCCTCTCGTTTTGTGGTCGAAGTATCCATATCATGATGAGAGCTTGGACACTTTAGGTCTAATGATACTAGACTAGCAAGACATGGATCATGCACAAATCTAAAGTGCTAAGATATGTTGCCAGCCAAAACATGATCCTTTCAGTGTGAATGTCTGCCCGTGAGTTGACCGAGGGTTTCAGATGGAGATCGATGCGCGAGACATTGAAAAGCAGTTGGACCTGGAGATGAAGAGGTGTGCAGCGTTTTTTGCCTCCTCCAAGACGCTCATTGTCTCCAGGTTGTTCAAGAACTTCGAGGAGGATGAGGAGAGGACGATGCGACTCGCTTCGGCCCTTGAGCATGAATCCACTGCAGCTTCGTTGCATTTCGCGCTTTTCCCCCGCAAGACGCGCGATGGTGGTTTGCAGCCGACCTGCAGAGAGCCAGTTGTGTCGATGATGGCGTTTGTTGTTGATCTTTTCTCGCCGCATGATGGCTCAATAGATCTAAGGATGTTCAGCGAGTGCTTCATGGACTCTGATTTCGTGAACGAGGATGTGGAGGAGGGGATAGTTGGTCTGTCGTATCAGTACAAGGATGAGAACGGAAGCAGCGTGTCCATCAGCCGTGGGAAAGTGAAGGATGCAAAGAGACAGTTCGCGCATCAAGTTCAGCTGAGATTGTCCATGCAATGCAACCCAAACATCAGTGTGAAAGTTTTTAAGACGGGGAGATTACAAATCGCGGGATGTAAGGATGAGGGAACATGTAACAAGATTGTGCGCCACGTGATAAATTCCTTGAACAACATATACGACCATGTGCCCGACGGCCCATCCGTCTTCGAGCGGTTTTTGCTTGTTTGGATGTTTGCTTGAAGGAGTAACGAAATTGTCTCAGGCACGTTTGCGAGCCTAGCGGCCAGCACGTTGCAGTCCATGGACCGATTAAATTCTCGGAAGTTCTAGCACCTGAGACTGTCAACATCAACTGCACGTTTGATGCTGGGTACTCGTTTGTTGGCTACACTCTAGATCCAATCTTGTTGAGGTGAGAGCAGATCTTTCCATGATGAAATGATTCTCACTCTCCTGTTTTGGTTCTTTGTTTTTAGAGATGTTGTTTCACGGCCGGAATACTCGCATTGTGTAAAAAGTGTAGAATACACGCCGGAGAAGAGGTCAACGATGACGGGAGGGTGTGGTGAGTTGACGATGAACAGGTATGCTGGAGTTAAGATCCTCTTCAAGCCTCCTCAGATCGCTTCTGTTTCCGACGCTACGAATGTGAAGAGAGAAGTCTTTATCGGTGAGATGAGTTCTTGTTGTCTTTGCCCCGCCCGTTTCCCATTCATCTTCTCTCTTTTCTTGCGAATTTCGCAATGCTCATCCTTTTGCCTGCTTTTCTATGATTTGAGAATGCAAGGATACTTTGGATACTCCTGGTCCTCCACACTTCCTCTTGCTTTTGTTGTGACAAGTCTCCCCTTCCTCCCTTACGGTCTCGCAGGCATCTTCCCCTCTTCCAAGACAGTCATCACAGGAGCAGTGAACTGGGCAGGTGTGAGGTAACGCGGGGAGATGCTGAGAAGGTGAACGATGTCGCAGAGGTGGACGATGCATACGACTTCGCTTCCAGACTCCTCCTACAGGTTCAGTCCCTTGCCACTGCTGCTCCAACTCACTGCCGTCACAGAACTTTGAGGAGGTTAGGAAGCCGGCGGAGGGAGGGATGTCCGCAAGGCGAAGGCAGGGGCGTGACAAGTGAAGGGCGTGTTTTTTTGTGTATAATTTGAATAATCAACATGAGTGAGATGAGGGATTGATTCGAAAAATCAAAAGAAACGAAACGAGACGAGCTTGACGTACGGTGTTGGAGGCAGAGTTGGGATTCTGACGTGAGGCGATCGCCACGCACATAGAGAGTCGAATGACGCTGAAAAGAATAATGTGGGCACGAACTTCAGTTGTCTCCGTCGTCAGCATCTTGTCCCCCCATGGGAGGCAGACGTCCCTCCTGTCATGACAGCACGAGTTGAGAAATGATCGAGAGGAAGGATTCGAAAGTTGAGCAAGTGAGAGGGAAGGAGGAGGAGACATGTGGAGCAAGAAACGGAGAGAGCGTGCAAGGAGGAGCAAGAAGGTCTGCTATTCTCAGTGTTACCTTGAACTTCTTGATCATCTTCCTCATAGACTTGGCCGAGGGCTTCATCCTTCATGTCTCAGGTCAGCGCTTGCGCTAGGGAGGCTGGTGGATACCTCCTCCTCCCTCCTCCCTCCTCCTCTCGTTTCTCCTTGTACGGCATCAAGAACTTCTTCTCCTGCACAACAAGGTAAAAAGCCTGACGCTCCTCCTCGTCCTCATCCTCGTCGTTGAGCATGGCAGACCTGCGGTTGAGTGACGTGGATGACGGCGATTGGGACATCCGCAACTGTCAGCCCGAAGGCTCGGAGGGCATCCTGGAGGCCATGGTGAGAAGGAAGAGGAGAGAAGACTGGGAGGCTGGGAGACTGAGGGGAAGGACAGAAAGGAAAAGACGGATAGAGGAAAGAGGTGTCGGTAACAGTGAGAAGCAGGAAGGGCTGAAGGAGTGGGGAGGGAGGGGGAGGGAGGGAGAGAGGAGGATGAATATGCAGAGGAGGACAAAGATGACCGAAGTCTTGGAGGGGTTGGCGATGACGAATCGAAGCTCCTGCTCGTGCTCCTTGGAGAGAGGCTTGAGCCACTCCAACACTTTTTCCTCCTGGATCCTCGGGGCTCAGCAGCTCAGAGACAGCATACGAAGCTCGACCTGATAAGTGAACACGAGAACCTGCGTAGAGGTCAGCCAGAAGGTGCGGAGGAGGTGAGAGGGAGGAGGTGAAGAGGGGGGGGGAACTGGTATGAGATGGAAGGGTTCAGAATTGTGACGAGGAAGCTAGTGAAGGCGGCAGTGACCAGGGGTGTGGTAATGGAACAGTGCGAGCACGGCAAGGAAGGAAGAAGAGCGGGGAAGGGAATTTCCAGGAGAATCAAGTTTGCTGAGGGAGAGAGCAAGGGAGGGAAGGAATACCTTAGGCCGGGGTTCGAAGAAGAGCGCTCGGACCATGTTTCCCTGCTCGATGGGCAGTAAGGAGTAGAATGATGGAGCTGGAAGAGAAGAAGGGGAGAGGCAACACGATGGGGGGGGGGAGGGGAGAGGGGAAGCAGGAGGAGGAGGAGGAGAAGAAGAAGAAGCAGGAGGAGGAGAGGAAGGAGGAGACCTGGAGGTTCAGTCGGCAGAGGTTGCCGAAGATCGTGTGCCATGGCCATGTAATGCTGTACAGGTTTCCTGGCTCCCTCCTCCGAGGGAGCGTGTAGAAAATCATCTCCCCTCCCGGAATCTCCACCTAGCCATTACACTTCATCCTACCCTGCTAGCTCAACAGTGCACAGAGCTCTACCTCATGCTTGCTCACGAGCTCGGGGCTCTCGGGGATCTGCGGCAAAGGTCAGCAGCTGCATCCCCGTCCCCCTCCCCCGCCCTGCTCCTGTTTCTCCTCCTGCTCCTGATCCTTGCTCCCCCCGCTCCTCCTCCCCCAAGCGCCCCCCCCCCCTTCTTTTTCTTCCTCCTCAAGCAGCAGGAGCAGCAGCAGTTCGCAGTCCCTTTCCCCTCACCTCATCTCTTCACTGGATCCGCCTTAGACTTGTGCTGCTTGTAGACGAGCGACAGGGAAGAGCTCGCGGACTCCCTCCTTGTCAAACAACCCCAGCTGCTTCACCAGCTTCGTCCCCACCTGCATCCCCTGGACTTAACCCCCCGATCCTCTCATGCTCCCTCCCCTCCCCCTTCCCCTCCCCCTTCCCCTTCCCCATCCCCACTCCACTTCCCCCTTGCTTCTTCCCTTCTTCACCTTTCCTGTTCTCTCTTCCTCACCGTGTTGCAGTTTGGCCCCAGAGGCTTCGTGCCCCACCAGTTCACCAGGAACGTGATCCTCTCTCCTCCCCTCCCCCGCAGCTGCACCGCGCTCTCACCGTTCTCAGGGGCGAGCTCTGCGGGGACTCCGTGCTGGAGGTTCCCCCTGAAGATGAGGTGCCTGTTCTCCCTGGGGTAGGAGAGGAAGCCCTCCCGAGGTGAGATGGGGACCTGCGCGTTGCCGTCGGGCGTCGTCTGGTTGAAGATCACCGTAGGCGCCCCTTCCCCTCGCAGGTAGGTCACAGTCGAGACCTCGGGGAACTTCATTGTGCTCTTGAGCGACGCCATGGCCTCGTCCTTGTCATGGTGGAAGCCGATGTCCTCCTTCAACGACCTCTTCTGCACCCACCACTCTCCTCCTGTCACCCGCGGGTGCCTCGACGATCCGATGTCGTTCTTGTACAGCATGATGATCGCTGCTTCGATCGCGAACCGCGGTTTCAGGAAGTCGCCATGCTCGTTGAACAGAGGCCTCCAGAAGGTGCCGCCCTTACCATGCATGTATCCTCCTCCTGCAGCCTTTGCTCGCTCATCCTTCTCGTACTTCTCGAACACGAGGGCCTCGTTGACCACCCGATCGAAAAGTTCTTGCGGGAAGACGTCGTCGAAGCCTCTTGCCAGCGTCTCGTTCAGTCCCGCCGAGTTCCAGGTGCTCGAATGGTCTTCGATGATCGCCGCGCCACGGACATGGCAAGAAACCAAGGAGGCAGCAAAAGAGCGTCGCCAGCCCTACGGGAAATTCGAAGTCAGATCAACTACCTGTCTGAACCATGTCCCTTATTCCTAACTTGCCCGCATACGACATGTCTAGTCCTCTTGTCTGACCTATCGAGGTCTCTACAGCTCTCTCCGTCGTCTGATTACTACAAAGTTCTCCGATATATCCCAAGCTATTGCACGTTCTGAACTCCTTCCGAAGTCCGACGAAGTCAACGCCTTTCATGCTGCTCACCATGCTCTTGGTATCCCAGGTCCCTCCTCATATACCTATCTCCTCCAGTTCCTCCACCCCTAATTTCGTCCTGGCTGCCTCTGCTTCCTCCTCCTCCTCCTCCTCCTCCTCCTCCTTCCTCCTCCTCGGCCTCACCTCGCATGGCCATGGGCCAAATTCTCTTTCCTGTGAACTCTTGAGTTTAAAGTTTTCTATTTAAACAGAAAGTTTCAACAAGAGAAACAGAATTTCAAAACTTGGAAGTTTGCAGTAGAGTCCTCATAGCCCTGTTGTTCAATGGAGCAGGTGGGTACCTCGGTGGGTACCCCTACGGCTAGTCAGGGTGGGTATACATGTTCAATGATTATTGAGGGTGGGGGTGGTCAACGCCCTGTGAATCAGTACTAAAAATGTCAGGGCGTAGCGTTTGAAATGTTCGATTTTAGGGGGTGGGGGTGCTATGAGTATGGGTGGACCCCACCCTCAAAAAATTCGGGTGGGGGGCGACTTGCAGTGGGTGTGGGTAACCAAAGTCTCATGAAGGCACCCGTTATATTCTGGGTCAAAACAATCTATTTGAGGTGGTGGGGTAGGATCTTGGATGGTACTGGTACTGGGGGGTATCAACCGGTGGTGGGGTAGGAATTAGATTACTATTTCGGGGAGAGAAAGTTTAGTTCAAACAAAACAAAAATGGACTCTGGGGATGAGGGGCAGGGACAAGTACAAACCTGGGTGGATTACTTGTGTATTTTCTTAAGTGGAGTACTAAGTAAAAACAATATGTGTACATGAAGAGGATGAGAGAGAGGGTTGCAACGTGCAGGATGTTTGTCCCGGGTGGGACTAGGCGGAGATGAGGGCAGGTTCGAAAGGCGTCACGGTGATGTCATCGGCCCCCGTGGAGGAGGAGGAGGAGGGAGGAGGAGGAGGAGGAGGAGGAGGGCGTGAGCTAGGGATAGGTAGGTCGATGATGAGGACAGAGCTGCCTCGAAGGTGCTGGGAGCAAGAGAAGGAGAAGGAGGAAGTGAAAACTCGAGGGATTCGTGATGATAGGGAGGTTCGTAGGTAGTGTGATCTGTACTTTTGGGTGGGGTGACAGGGCAGAGAGGGAATTCGGGAAGACAAGCAGACGGGGGCCTTGGTTTACTTGAACCATCGTTGAGGATATCGATGAGACGCAGAAGGGAATGGGATTGTGGGTGTGCATGGTGAAAGTTGTTGGGACTGGACCGATCTGTGGCCATGCACTGGATCCCCCTCCAGCATCCTTCTCAGATGCTATCTTGGCGATTGTATGAAATATCTCCCTGAAGGGTGCTCCTTTTGCAGAGAACCCCCTTCGTGCATCGTCAAGTTAAACATGCCAACGTGCCGAGAGCAGCTCGCGAAAGTCACAAAGATCGTTGCCGACACAGGCGATCTGGACAGGTTGCCATGGCTGCTGCCCTCTCCCTGGCGTCTCACGGGGTTTGCAGCATCCGCAGCCTGCAGCCTGAGGACGCGACGACGAACCCTTCGCTCATCTTGGCAGCGGTGAGATGCTGGGAGGGAGGAGGGCGAGGAGTGACCTGAAGCAGGTAAGCGACCCCAAGTACAGCGCGCTGGTGGAGGCAGCGATCAAGAGCGCTAAGGGAGCTACTGTGGAGGAGAAGGTCTGTGAGGGAGTCTTGCTCCCCGTGCCTCCTCCTCTCCTGAACTTCCGAAGGTTTCGGATGCTACAGACAGGTTGGCTGTTGCCTTCGGCACGGAGATCACCAAGATTGTTCCGGGCTACGTGAGCACGGAGGTGGACGCTCGTCTCTCCTTCGACGTCCAGGGGACCATTGCCAAAGCCCACAAGACTATCGCTCTGTAAGTTGGGAGAGGAGGATGGAGGCTGGCTCCTTAGCCTTAGAGGTTTGGGGTGTTTCAGATCGAAAGGGGAGGAAGAGGAAGAGGACGAGGACGTGGACGAGGACGTGGACGAGGAGGTTGTCGGATATTTTGTAACATGAGGTGATGCAGTTACGCCGAGAAGGGGGTGCCCAAGGAGAGGATTCTGATCAAAATCGCATCGACGTGGGAGGGGATTCAGGTGGGGGCCGTGTGATCCAGTCCTCAGTGTTGCAAGACTGACGTGGCATTGCGGAACAGGCGGCTCAGATCTTGGAGCAGCAGGGAGTCAAGTGCAACATGACGCTCCTCTTCAACTTCTATCAGGTGCGACAGCGAGCAGAGGAGTGGGGGTTTTGGGGGAAGGGGGGGGGGGCGGAGGGGAATGGGGAAGGTCATGTGGTTGAGGAGGGGAGGTTGGGGTGGAGCGCAGGAGATTCCCGGGACAGGACACATATACTGAGACGTTTCATCAGGCCGTTGCGTGTGCACAGGCCAAGGCAACTTTGATCTCTCCGTTTGTGGGTCGCATCCTCGATTGGTAAAGTTGGAGCATGTGAAGCCTGCGCGATGACGTCAGGTCAGGTACAAGGCCAATGAGAAGAAGGAATATTCGCACGATGAAGATCCCGGGGTAATAGGGGAGATTGCGCTGGGTGGTTGAGAGACAATGATTGGAGGGAGGAATTGTTTTTGATTTGCTTCCTTGCGCGATGAGTTGAAAGCAATTGTGATGATGTCTGCTGATGTGAGAGTTGTCAGGTCCTGTCGGTCAAGAAGATTTTCAACTATTACAAGAAGTTCGGGCATGAGACTATAGTCATGGGAGCTTCCTTCCGCAGCGTGGGAGAGGTGAGATTAGGATGAGGGTCAGGATCCGAAGGACGGAAGCAAGGAGGAGGACGAGGAAGAGGAGGAGGTGGTGGTGGTGGTTCTAAACTTGCTGTCCACAGGTCCTAGCGCTAACAGGATGTGATAGATTAACGATCAGCCCTGCGCTGCTTCAAGAGATGGACAAGATGAACGATGAGGTGGGGATGGAGGAAGGGAGGAGCCAAGACAGTGACGGAAAGGGCGGGCAGTGACAGGATCTGACCTGCTTGCCCAGGTCCCTGTGAAGCTGCAGAGCTCTACGGCAACAAGTATGGACATGCAGCAAGTGTTTGTCGATGAGAAGAAATTCCGCTGGGAGATGAACCAGGTTCGTCTGCTCCTCTGCCACGCTCCTCTCCCCTCCTCCCTGCTCTCCATGCTCCATCGCTAGCTCAACTTCTTCGCTCCCCGCTGACTGCCCGTGTCTTACAGGATGCGATGGCTACCGAGAAGCTTGCGGAGGGAGTGAGGAAGTTTGCAGCAGGTACGGCAGTATGTTCTCCTTCACTTGTCAATCCTGATTCTCTGTAGACATCAACAAGCTGGAGGCGATCATTCGTGAGAAAATGGGCAAGTGAAGGAGTAGCAACTGAGTTAATAAGGAATGTCAAACTTCTCTACATGTCTCCTGCGCGCACAAGAAGATTTTTCTTCCTCCTCCATCTCCCTTCTTCATCTTTCCTCCATCTTTCCTCATTCTTACTCCTCCATCTTGTCATCAGAAGCGGATCCATCCTCCCAGAAGCGCGATCCATGCAGCGAGAAATGGCAGGGCAATGAGCCCCGTCCTCGTCTTAGTCTCCGCGTCAACTTTCCAGAAGAAGAGGAAGGGCACGAGCACGAGAGAATGGCCTGCAGTGTAGATCGCTGTGTACAAGACGCGCTTGTCCTCCACAGCAGCCGATGTCAGTAGCGTCGCAACAGCCGGTCCAACATCTTGCAAGTGGGAGGGCGAGAGGGCGCGCTGGGTCCAGGCTCTGCGAGACAGAGGAGAAGGAGGAGAAGGAGATGCTGGGGAGAGGGGGAGGAAGGCCTCGGTGCTCGACACGCACAGCAGCAGGAGGAGGAGGGGGTGCATGAAAATAAACCGGGAACCGGATCCTGAGGCAGGGGGGTCTACCAAAGTAAACAGGAGAGGCGGCGATGGCGGGGGCGCGAGAGACGGAGCTGTCGCTGCTGCACAGGAGGAGAGAGGAGGAGCTGAGAAGCATGAGCGAGGCGATCATGCTGCGCAGGTATGCCGCGTCTTCCTTCCTGCCTTTCGTGCGGGGGACGAGGCCGAACGTGCTAGCAGGCGGGTAGGGAGCTTACACCAGCATCTGAGAGACGTCAAGGCGGACCTGGCGCGGGTGCAACGAGAGAACCTGGTGCTTCGAAGCATCGTCAGGGTGAAGCATATCTGTCTCGATGAAGCTCACGGAGCAGGCAGGACGGCATGCTGCTGAGCTCAACTGAGGTGGAGCAACTGAGGTTTCGGCTGCATTGCCATGAGGTAGGTTCTTGCTCCCCTCCTCCCTTGCGTTGAGCCGTCCAGTCCCCTGCTCCTTGCTCGAACAACCATCGCTTCCTCTCCTCGTCCTCACCACCTTGTGTCAGTGCAGGGAGGTAGGATACTCGGCAGGCGCGTGGGAGGACTTGTCAGGTGAGGGTCGAGGGTGCAAACATTGCTAACCCTCTCCCAGAGCCCCCGCACAAGTCGCTGCTGCCTGACGAGCTCGAGATGTGGGAGCAGCCGAGGCGATCATGGCACGAGGAGGGGGCGGGCGGGGTCGTTGCGTACTTGCTGAGCCGGAGCTGGGCTCTGCTGGGGGAGGTGCAGGGGATGCTGGAGGAGGCACACTGGGAGGAGGACGAAGACCTTGGATCGATCTCGACCATCTCTCAAGTTTCTTCTTGTGCATGACGAACAGGACTTGGCTGTCATGGGCCTTCAACCATCGTCTTCGTGCCTGCACACTGCTTCTTCCTTCCCACCTCGGCGGCTTCACCTCTGGACGTCTGCTGGACATGCACGGCAGACGGCTGCAGCACAACGAGGAGGGATCAAACAAGAAGCAGGAGGGGCGTTCATCTCCTCCTGTTCTCAGACGTCGAGCCCGATCACCCTGCCGCGGGGAGGTGAGCCAAGGGATCTGGATCTTGCTGCATGGCGGAAGGAGAGGGATAGAGAGGGGGACACTGCCAGTGATATGAAAGGAGTGGAGGGAGATCAGGAGAGGGAGGGAGGGAGGGAGGGAGGGAGGGAGGGAGGGAGAGATTCGAAGGATAGGGAGGTGTAGAGATTGAAGGGATGAATGAAGATGGGGGAAAGTTTGACATGTCTGGCAACTTGCGGCACAACCTCAACTCTCCTCCCCTGGTCCGATCGGATTGGAGAACGACTGCAAGCTATGAGATGTGAGAGGAGGAGTTTCCGGGTATCTGAGGAAGAGGAGAGGAGAGGTATCCTTTCGAGGATTTCTCAAGGGCCGCCCCAACTTCAATACTGTCAGTATTCAGTGCCACTTCGGAAGACCCCTGCCAAGAGCCGGGAGTGACCCCGGCGAGGCTGACTGTCTGCATGCCATCAGTCATTGGGCTGCTCATCTGCAAGAACCTGATTGGAGGCCGGGTAGCAGCAGCGAAGGAGAGTTGCCGTAAAGAGCGAGTACCTGGCATTGAACGGTACTACCATACTCTACCGTACTGATAATGGGCCCGGGGGCCTCGCCGATCGTGACCGTACTATAACTGTGACTACAACTCTGGAACATCGGAACTTTCTATCTTTAAAAGTAAAGTTGAGACTTTCGGGAATAATCAAACTTCAAACTTTTGCCGCAAACTTTCTGCTTGGTGGGCGCCATGCGCCGCCGCCGGCTCCTCCTCCTCCCCCTCCTCCTCCTCCCCCTCCTCCTCCTCGTAATGGTTGATGGAGGAGCGCTAGGAAGCTTGGAGGAGGAGGGAGATGAACTTCATGGAGGGAAGGCAGGGGCGCAGGAGGAGGAGGAGGAGGAGGTCGAGTTACTCTTTCCGTCCAATCATAGCGTCCTGTGCTCCTCCAAGGCCATCTTCATAGGTGAGGGATCCTTCCATGGCTCCTGTCTTATGACCTCCTCCCTCCTCTGACTGTCATGGAACAGCGATGAGGCCATTGTATGGTGTACCAAGAGAAGTCCATACCATGGCATCAGCGAAAGTTCTGGTGATCTCAGGAGGTGGAGCGCCGAAAGAGATCGAGTACGGGACCATGATGCTCTCCTTGACCCTCAACCACGATCTTGTTTGGGTAGCGCAGACTAGTGCTCTCCCGCCGGGCAGCTACAAGTGGTTGATCGAGCTTCACTCGGATGAGCTCGCTGGTCCACACCGTAAGATCAGGTACCATTGATTACCATATGCTGCCTCTGCATGCCATGGCGGATTTTTCATGGTTGCTGCTTACTATCAGCCCTCAGACAGGTGATGTTGTACCTCGACATCAGGGCCAACGACGGTCATTGCATACGAACCCTGCCCGACATCGACTTCGAGAGGGCCCACAAACCTTTGGGTCCTCAAGTTTTCTTCGACTTTCCCCCAAACCTGCACGTGTTCGAGGAGGAGGAGGATGTGTGGGTGGGATACAGGATAGAAGATCTTGCGGGAGACATCTCGGGCCGCGTCCTGCTCAACGGGCAGCATGTCATTGACATCTGGAATGCTAAAGGAAGCATTTCGATGAATACGGTGGAGCTTGAAAGAGGAGTAGTGTACAACTTCACCATCGTCATAGTCAATGAGCGAGCAGAGCATACCACTGCTGCTTCGCTCCTCTTCATGGCAAACAAGGAAAACAAGATCACGAAACCATGCTTTCAAGATCCGACACAGTGCGTGATGGTCGATGATCTCGAGGTGGAGGAGGAGGAGGGCCTGGGGGAGGATAGCACCAAAGAGGGTAAAGCTGACTTCTTCGGCCTTGACCTCTTCCTCAACCTTCACCTGATGCCTCTGAGGAGGAGGAGGAGCATTTCAATGCACCAGTCTTCCGACTCGGGATTGCCGAGGATGCCCGATTTCAGTCACTTCCTCCGAGCGGAGCGCATGGAGCTGGTGCTGTTCGATGACTTCGGGCCAGGGCTCATCACCCGCATTTTCATTCCCCTCCTCGATGCTCCCAACGGCTCAGGGCCGAGCTGGAGGGTGAGGATGAGAGTTGACGGGGAGACATACCTGGATGAGACGTTCGAGACCCTCACCTCCCTCAGCCTTCCCCCTTTCTCGCACCCCCTGGCTGGCTACGGCGACCCTTCCCTCGGGTTCCTTTCCATGGTTCCCATCCTCTTCCGCCATCGATGCACAGTGTCGCTCGCTGTTCCTCCTCCCTACGATGCTCAGCAAATCTTTCAAGACTCCGTCCGCTGCCTCGAGGAAGAAACCATCTGCTCTACTAAGGTGAAGTTGTATGAAAGGAGGCTCGATAACGCTCCGTCCCTCGCTTCTCTGCCCCTTCCTTTTCTGGTGTTCTGGCTCTGTCTTACTCTCTCCTCTCGCAGATCTACTGGGATGTAGACTATCGCCGCTTCGGGCTCACCAAGGAGGAGGAGGAGGATATGCCGATCAATGTTGCCGTGAGGGAGGCCGTGAAGCACAGGAAGGCCCTCGTCGACTCGCTCCGCCTCCTCTCTCACGTCGGTGCCGTACATCTGCCATTCCCCTCCATCGTCGTCAACTCCTCGACCTCGTTCGTCGATGATGATCGCAAACTGCCCGCTGCCTCCTCGTCGGTCTTGTGGGCAGAGAGGGGAAAGGGATGCATTCTATCGATCCAGATCGACCTCAAGGATGTAGAGGATCCTTGGAACCTCCTCCTCCAGATTGTCTTCGACGATGAAGCTGAGCCGCAAGTACAGGCTCCGCTTCCTGCCTTCTTCCTCTGGACGAGAAGGTCGCAGCTGGAGCAAAATCATCGCGCGCGCTCCCTTTTCGTTGGCCATGAGGATCGCCTGGGCTACAGTCACTTTCCAATGCCCTTTTTTAGCTCCGCAGAGATCAGAATCGTCTGCAGCAACAACGAAAGCAGCAGCAGCAGCAGCAGCAGCAGCAGCAGCAGCAGCAGCAGCAAAGAGCTAAACCTCAGCGTCGGTCTTCGGGTTCAGTTTGTCAAGGACCCGCCTTGGCTCTCCGCGCTCGCTCCCAACCTTGTCGGCACATTCCACACGTGCTACAAAGAGCCTTCAGCCACGCAGAGGGGAACCGATTTTCAGCTCCTCCGCCGCCGGGGATCGTGGGGACATGTAGTCGGGGTATCGCAGGAGATCACGAGTCGAGTAGGAAGAGCAGGAGAGAGTTTCTACGAGGGTGACTACCGCTTCTGGATGGATTGTATGGTGAGCTGACTCATACTCCTCATTCTCGTCCTCGTCCTCGTCCTCGTCCTCGTCCTCGTCCTCGTCCTCGTCCTCGTCCTCTTCCTCTTCCTCGTCCTCCTCCTCCTCCTCCTCCTCGTCCTCGTCCTCGTCTTCCTCAACTCACTCTCCATCCCCACTTCGTGCTCCCCCGCTAAGCATCGTGTTCCCCATTCCTAAAGTCCTACTTCCTCCCCACCTGCTCTGCTCTCTTCCCTTCCTCTTCGTGTTCACTCCCATCATGACAGGTGAGCGAGAGCATCCACGAGACAGGGACGGAGGACTTCTTCAACGCGGCTCACGGCTACATCGCCCTCGCCAACTTCTCTCTGCCCCTTCACGGCGCGCCTTACATTCGCCATCCCCACATGGCTCCTCCTGACAGCGACGAAGGGCATGTTTGGCACACTTATCGTCTCATGCTCGCAGACGCCATCACCTTCAACCATCAGCTCGTCGCTAGCTTGGAGCACGGGAGCGTGCAGAACAGCTTGAATGCACAGGAGAGCAACCAGGCAGAGGGTTGGTACGGGAGCTTGACGTACTTTTACGTAGGAAGAAATGAGAAGAGGGTGGCAGAGGCTGAGAAAAAGGGGAGGTTTGAGCTTTGGACGTCAGAGCAGCAGGAGCAGGAGCATCAGCAGGAGCAGGAGCAGGTCTCTTGCGATCGTTTCCTCCTTGATCGTTTGCATTGTGGGAATGCCGCTTCACGTGCGGAGCACGAGTATCATGTGGAACTTCTCAACGTCTCCACCATTCGCGTTCAGATGACGATGATGAAAGAGAGCCAGCAGCAGCAGCAGCAGCAGCAGGAGGCCATTGAGCTGAAGGAGGATGTGAGGAAGAAGCTGGGCGACGCTGACTCAAACGGCAGCTGGACGTGGGGCAGCTGGAGCATACGGAGGGAGACGAGGAGGATGGAACTTGAACTTCCTCGCAGATCTCCCTGGGCCTTCGGGGACGATCTGGTGGAGAACTTCGTCTTCCAGATCTCCGAAGAGGAGGAGAGAAAGTCTCTTGTCCAGCGCCTCTGCCACCAGCCCACTCAGCTTGTCCTCAAAGGGCCTTTTGTCATCGAGTTTCACTTAGGTAATGTTTTTCCTCCCCATCCTATTCTCCGCCTTTTCGTCTCCCTCTCCCATACCCCAATCCTCCCTCCTGTCCTGCTCATCTCCATCTTGTCTGAATCTTTCGTTCTCATCCGCTTCCTCCCCCCACTGCCTCCTTCCCCTCATACCTTGCAGATGCTCCAGATGTTCTCAACGGAGACTTCCTAGTATTAAGACGAACCTTCGATTACCGGGAGGAGGATCAGGTATGACTCCACATGGCTCCCTCCTCCATCCTGTATGAAATGAGCGCTGAGCCTCCAAAACACCTCTCCCCCTCCCTTACCCCACTCTCCCTCTCCCTCTCCCTCTCTCTCTGTCTCTCCCTCTCCCTCTCCCTCTCCCTCTCCCTCTCCCTCTCCCTCTCCCTCTCCTTCTCCTTCCTTCTGTCC
>NW_005434597.1:194047-204628 GCF_000315625.1 Guillardia theta CCMP2712 | reverse complement strand
CCCCTCTCCCCTCTCCCCTCTCCCTCACTCTCAGCCACTCTCACTTTCACTCGTTCCGCTTTTGCCTGCTTTCTTCCACGTCCTCCTTGTGTTCGAACCCAGCTTCGCTTCCTCATTCCTTACTTCTATCTCTTCGATCCAGTGTGCACGCGTGGAGGTTGGGCCGCATGCTCTAGGAATGTGGTATGCGAGCGGATCGACGAAGCACGAGGAGTCGAGGTAGAGGAGGAGGAGAGTCAGCAAGGATCTTGATATGAGCCCAGGAGGAAGGAAGCCGACCTTCTCATCCCTACCGACTACGTCAAGGTGAGCTGCCCCCGCCGCTGAGGACAAGGAGGAGTGAAACAAGGGGAAGGAGGAGGAGAACAAGGGGAAGAGGAGAAGAAGGGTGGAGGAGGGTCAGTTGAAGGGATGCTGGGCACAGGAGTTCAGAAGGGTTGATGACTGGCAGCTGCAGGGGCTCTCCTCTCCCCTCCTCTTCCGTGTCACTCCAGCCGTCTGCACATGCTCGCGGCTAGCAAGCACATCCAGCTGGTCGGCTATCTCCTACTCCCTCCACCTATGGCGCTGAGAGTCCAACCAGCGTCACCTTGCTTGCTGTATCTTTCCTCTTGCTCATTCTGTTGACTTCATCCTCTACCTTCCGCTTCCCTTTACCATCATCACACTTCTCCCTCTCTTGGTGATCACCTCTTTTCCACGTGTATACTGTTTATTCTTTATCTTATTCATCTCAAAGTTTTCAAGATCTTTGATTCTTGTCATTATTTTCCCAACATGATGCACGCCCGTTACGGCACAACACTTCCAGCCTACTCTTCGTCCTTCGGGGTCTCCTTCCCGCACGAGGAAGCAGCCTCCTCCGGCCTGTCTGCGAGCTCCAACGAGAGGACCCCACCCCCCTGACAAGCGACAAAGTCTCGGAACTCTTCTTCTGTTGTCACGTCGATCATAGTGTTGTCATCGTCCTTGTACCTCAGCACGTAAGAGCTCCTCCCGAAGGTGTTCTGGCATCGCACGTTGAGGTCCTCCAACGACTTCACTCCTGTCCACTTCCTTGTGCTTCCGTTGTGTGTGATGCGAACTATCTCTCCTGTCGACACTGGCTCCGCCGCCCCGTTGCTGCCCGTAGATGCTACTTGGCTCGGCGCTTTTGCGCTGCTCGAGCTGGTCCTCTTCAAGATTTGAGCAGCCTCTTCCATCTCCTGCGTCTGCTGTTGTGTGGCCTTTTGACTTGACATCTTCCTAGCCTTTGTGAGCAGATCCAACAATAAGTCCTTTCGTCTATGCTGGACGCTGTCGTCTGTGAGTTGAGGTAGCCGACAAGATTTGTGACCGAGTTTTGGAGAGCGTTGCTCAGGTACTCATTTGCAGCGGCGCTCGAATGAATTCCAGCAAGCATGTTGCCTCCGACCCAGGGAACCATGTACGGATTCATCGCATTCATTGCAAAGGACGCTGGATGCTGCTCATGTACGATGGTGCTCACAGGCTGCTGAAAGTGTTGGGTATGATGCGGCATAGCGATCTGCTGCATGATGGCAGCAAGTGCAGCAGCCTTGTTGGAATTCGGCAATGTAGGGCTGTTGTCTTGGACACAAGGTGTTGCGTGAACCCGGACGGCCTTGCCCTCCATGAGATCTTTGAATGGATACGCATCAGCTACAAGAGCTTGCTGCCCTGCTTTGCTTAACTCCAGCAGCTCGTGCTGTAAGAATGTACGTTGATCCGCAGGGTCCTTATCTTTCCTCGACGATGAAGCAGTATTCAGCAAATCCTTGATTCCAGGAAGCTTTCCATCCGACGAAGGGCTCACTTGCACAACCTTCCTGCGTTTGATTCCCAGCGGCTTCGTCTCTTCCATGAACTGAGGTCGCTCAAGTCTCCTCTTGATCCCACAACAAACCAGCGCGCCGTCCCCGCTGCGCTTGCGCAGCGTGACTCCCTTGTGGGTTAGCCACTCCTTCAAGTTGTCAAGGCTGACCGATCTGTCCATCCTGCTGTACTGAAGAAGCACATCCCCGACGCTGTCACTGACGATGCCGGTGATTTCAAAGTTGCTGTCGAACCACGAGTCGAACCGGGAGAACTGAAACCTGTGGAGCTCCGCCTGCTTTTGCTGAATCATGCGGATGGAGGGATCTGCTGGCGCCTTGGGGCTGTGGCTCTCAGCATCGGACGACTTGATCTTGTTCTTCTCTTCATCTATCTCGATCAGCTGATTGTCGGAGTCGGTGTCACCATCACCATCTTCGTTTGCTGTGACTTTGGCGTAACCAGTGAGGGAGGAATTGCGTTTCTGTTGAAGCATAGGTTGCCAAATCCTCCTCCTCGCATTCACAAACCAGTAACTGACCTGAATGACAGAGTCAATCATATAACTTCAAAGCAAATGTCAAACCACCTGCGAGCTCGAGAGGCCAGTCTTTTGTGATAGCATTTCAACAACAACGTCCGAGGGATAAGGATGCATGATATGTTCCTGAAACCAGTTCCGAAGCTCATCTACGGTGTGCTTGGGGAAGTTTTTCTTTCTTTGCGCTGAGGTTTCATCATCGCCAACGTCTTTCAAGGTGTTTGTTCACAAGATGGCGTTGTCACAGTCAAATGTCGTGCTGATACCTAGTGCGAGGGATCTTTGTGAGCTCGTGAGGGACAGTCGTGAAGGGCGGCAGTGAGAGCAAGTTCAGACGAAGGGAGAAGATGGAGGAGGGCAGGAGGAAGAGGGAGAGGGACGGGAGGGGAGGCAGAAGGGGAGGGGAGGGGAGGAAGAGAAGCGGACAAGGAGGGTGCGGCGGGAAGGATGGAACAACCGAGAAACATCAAACTCAGGCGGGAAGGTACAAGGGGTGGGGTAGAAAATGCACCGCATGTTGTGGGTAGGGTTCATTTGTATTGACATGGGGGGTAGTCCTGAGCTAGGGTAGTCAAATGCTGAGATGTTAACTTGACATGAAATTTGCTGTAGTTTGACGATAAACGGAGGGGTGTGAGGAAAGGGGGGTGGTGGGGTGACTGGAAACAGGTGGGGTGGTAGTTGAAAGTACATGGTAGGGGGTAGTGCTGCGATCGATGACAACCACATGTGGGTGGGTTATTGACAAAACAAGGTGGGGGGTGGTATAGGTAGGGGTTGTCATACCTTTCTTGTAGCCAGTACCCCTACGAAGAGGTGCAATCTGAGAGGAAAGGTGGGGTACTCGCAGTACCTTTTGACGGGGATGTGACGCCGATTATTGCGATTCTCCCCCTCCCACCCTCAGATCGCTCACCACCTACCCATGCCTCACTATGTAAAAATATGTCGTCTGTAGGGGTTCATCAATGACCCTACCACCCTTTGTTGAACTGTACCCAAATGAGTGAAGGCTCAAGTGTCAAACTCAGAGGTCCCGAGGCCGCTACCGTAGGGCTTTCGTACCTTCCTAGGACCGGGTCCATGGAATGAAACTTCGGGCGGGCTGTACAGGACGTAGAAACAGGGACCCTGGAATCATAGGGGGTGGGGTAGAAAGTTATTCGAGGGTCAGGTCAATGTAGGGGGTGATGCAAGGGAAAATATGAGGTACCCTTCACAGAAGGTCACATCAAGTACAAGAATTTGCTAGAGGGGTGGGGGTAGTCACAGTTTAGCAGGGGATATGACAGCTCCTCACAAATGCAGGGGACGCTGACGCGAATGCGAAGATTGAAGGGGTCATGAGCAGGGGGGTGGGGGTAGTCGGTGGGTACAAGTCTAGATGGGGGTTGAAAGATCGTCCAGGGACGGGTAGTCAACTATTGAAAATGAAACTTTCTAGGAAGGGTTGTCTGTCCTAGGACAGGGTATTAGGAACAATTTTGAGGCATAGGAATCGCGTAGGGACACATTCGGGTCAAATTCGTTAACTGTGCAACCACCCACCCCACCCCTCTCCCCCTACAGCTACGGTACCCCTCACCCACCACCTTGGGTGGATGACGCTGATTTTGAAGAAAGAAAACACTACCCCACCCCCTTTAGCTATGGATGGAGAGAGCCTTTTTTTCAATGTCACGAGCTCCGTTACCACCCCCGCCTGGCCCCCTCACTTTGACCGTACTTGATAAGGGGTGACCCTGACATCCTAGGCTAGTATCTTCTTTTTCGTCTTTACTCAAAGTTAAGTTAAAATGAGTACGAGGACAAGACTACCCTACTACTGGTACCGCCTGACTACTTTTGCCCTTGAAACCCACCCCGTCAGACCCCCCCACCCGCACCTCACCCGCCCAGTCAACGAAAGAACAAGAGGATGGTGTCACACTGACGGGGGGTGGGGGGTAGGGGTCCTGGCAGGTCATGGTACATCGTCTTAAAACACTAGTAGCCATGACCCGCTCAAGTTCCGACGGTGTCCGTGACGGTCCTTGAAGGCTGCGACTCGACTCAGGGCCGAGTTTAACGGCTGACAGCGTATCGCGAATCCATGAGCGAACGAACGCTTTTTGACATACATAGATTTAACTTTTTTGCCAAAAATATCCCTTTCCCTGTCAAACAAGCATTGCTTCGATATATATCAACCTGACACGAACAATTCCATTTTGGAAACATTTTCCTTCAACAACGTTTCAAACCATTTCGTCATCCTGTTTTGACCTATATTTTTTTGGTACAAATTCAAATACATTAAAAAGCAGTTTTAATCTCATGGATACGGAGAATCGCGAACGTCGTTCGCGATTCTCTTTATTACAACACAGCTTTACCACACGATGATCAAGGCCTGCTTACATTTAATAAATGACATTGTAGATATATAAACCCACTTATTTCAAATTTACACACCGTTTGGAAATTGTATAATAGTTATAAACGTTTTACAATATTTCTAAAACGTTTCGTTGCGTTCGCAATATTTTCGCGATACGCTAACGGACGTTAGTCTCGGCCCAGAGTCTGTCGCCAGGCACACGGCCGGGCCGGACCGGCAGGCCGGGCCGCAGCTTTGCAGTGCCGAAGGCTTCGGAACCGTTGAACCAGGAACTTAGCTTCCGAGTTCCGGCGCTCGGAGCCTGGCTTGCCAGGGGCCCCGGGCCCGGCGCAGGCCGCCGGCCCGCCGGGGCACCGGCGGCACCGCAGACGCAGCCAGTGAACAGGCTCCCGACTCCGCCGAGTGTTCACGGTCAAGTAACTTCCGAACTTCAAGGCTTGGCTTCGGACTCACATGATTTGACAAGAACTCGGAAATCGGCCCCAAGAGATGATTGGAGTGAGTCGTCAAACATCACGAAGTTCTTGAGTTCTCACTGTTCGAATTGATATATGTACAAAATCATGGGCCGTCACTTATCCTCCGAGTCAGCTTACGGTAGTATCAAGCTCCGCGCCTCAACAAGGCTCTTTGTGCTCCCGCTGCGCCAGGATTGATCACAGAGCCACGTCCTTGAGACCAGAACCTGAAAGTTCTTCCTATGGGCATCTTTGGGCAGTCGTTCTCCTCAGAGGCTCCATACTCCTCACTGATGAGCTTGGTTGCTTGAGAAGTGACGATCTCACGGAGACGGGCTGTGAGCAGAAGCTCGGTCGTCTTGTTCAGCACAACATGCCGGCAGAACTCGTAAATGTCGTTGGGCTGCGCCTCCTTGAAAGCCTTGAGGTCAAAGTGCTCAATGGAGTCGACGATGACAGCCCCAGCTGAAGAGACCCCCTCGGGAACGAAGACGATCCCTGACGCCTCCACCTGCTCCTGAACCTCAACGGACCTGAAGGGAAGATTTGTCGCTCCGACAATGGCCTTGCAACCAAGCTCCTGCGCGATCTCCATCGAGATGAGGCCAGAGATCGAGCAGGGGACAAGAGCGTCGACCTTCATCTTCCAGAACTCTTCCACGTACTCTGGAGTTCCCTTAGAAATGTTGGTAGCGCCCTCGATATCAGCCTTAGCAGCTACCGCATCAATGGTATACACGCGCGCTCCAGATCGAACAAGCTCTCTAGCCACAGTCCCCCCAACAGACCCGCAGCCATGGACGAGAACTGTCTTGCCCTGCAGAAGTTGTGAGCATATGAACAAAACGGATTGTAAAGCAACGCACATTGAAACTTTCGAGGACACTCTCCACCGCACCAAGCACTCCAAACGCAGTCGCATCGTTAGGGTTCACAGACTCATTGGCGATGGCTGCAAGAACGTACGGGCAGTCTTTGGACAACAAGTCCATATCACTGGTTGTTGTGTTGAGATCGCAACCCGTGTACATGGTTCCGTTGAGCTCATGCAGCAACGCTGCTGTCGCTTTCATCAGCTCTTCCTTGTTCACTTTCAAGACTGACTTGTCCGCTCCTGAGGCATCGCAGACAATCTTTGCTCCAGCAAATCCAGTATTGTATGTAGCATGTTTGACCTCCATGCCTTGCGCGAGGCCGACAGCTTCTCGCTCTGCAGCTTGAGGGTCCGAGTACACCCAAATGCGGAAACCGCCGTTGCCAGGACGGTATCGCGAGATCTCAGCAGCTGCTCCGATCATCAAGTTAACGCCGAGGTTAGGGATCCATCGTTGGAGGACACGAGCAGAGTGCTGGAGGCCTTGGGGGAGGAGAGGAGCAATCATGGAAGCGCGAGCATCACTTGGTTCCAAACTGTGCCACGTAAGATCTTGTCCATGCTTGTTGGGATGCCACGAGACCTTGTCCACTCCTCTGATCGGATTTGAGAACCTGTTGTAGCCATTCTTGTGCTCCGTGGTCTGCATAGCTCGCTGGAGGTTGTACCAGGAGGGCAAACTCGCCTTTACACGATCCCTGCAATCACAACCTATGAGCGAAAGAAACGGAACGTTATCTGTCATCAGAAGCTCATCGAGCCTTCAGGGCATCAAACAAGAACTCGTAGTAGCATGTTCATCAAACATCAGGTACCTGGCGCTCCCGAATCGACCGAGGGATCCGAACGCTGTGCGACCATTGCTCCACGCTCTCTGCATGGTTTGCGAAACCTGCAAAGCTAGTCTCATTTACCCACCCTCTTTCATTTATACCACCCCCTATACCACCCCCCACTACCCCCAGCTTTCCCATCCCCTGCAAGAAAACCCACCCCGACCCTTTATCCCCAAGTTCGATGAAATCCGCCGGGTAATAAAGGCTTGCGACCACCTTCCATGAGGGTGGGGTAATTCTGGTAGAATCAGGGGTAATTGACCCAGGATGGTGGAGAGGGAGGGGTAGGGGTATGAGGGGGATCAGAACATTATAAGGTGGGAAACAAGAACACGGGGGAGGAGGGGGGGGGGGGCGACTAGCAGATTCTTGACAGCAATCACTCATTGAGGGGTGGGGTGGTCAAGGGGAGACGGGAGGGTGGATGAAACTTTTCGAAGGGGGGTAGGGGTGGGGGTTCTAAGTGTGGCAGCCTTTAAGCGTGCGCGAAGAGTCGTGATGTCATCAGTCACACGACCGCACGCGGCCTTCCGGATCCGATGAGATGGATCATGGTGATAGGGCCCGGCACTGACTCGACTCAAACTCACAGATCATCCGATCCGATCGGCGGACTCCGGCCCCGGTACGTCCCGAGTCCGGTCCGATCATCCGACCGGCAGATCCGGCCCGCCGATCCGGGACTGGGACGGGCCGGCCCTCGCGGCGGCTGAGTCCGGCGACGCACACTGAAACAGCAGTCGGCAGGATTGGGTTTGGTTCTCGCTGTCTTTCTCTTCTCGCCGTTTGGCCTGTGCGACAGCCTGTTAGGGTCAAGCCTCCTCGACTCAGGCTCCTGCCATGATTGTCCTCGTACTGATTTTTAACTTAAATTTGAGTAAATGAAACAGGCTGTGTCCGATCTGATCGGGTCACTGATCGGATGCGGCACTGCCGCGGCGGTCATGACTCTAGTGACTCACGGTGAACAGGCCGGGCGGTATCATATGGTACGGTTGGCTCGGACGGTTTCAAGTCAAGGCCGGCGCGCCCGCGGCTGTGACAGCGGCCGCCGCGCACCGTCCGCGGCAGAGCTCCTGTGACTCGCCCTATCGGTGGGCCGTAGCACGCCGGGGCCTCACCGGGCCCGGCCCGGACTGGCACCCCGGCCGCATCATAACCCCCGACCCGGATTGAAACTTTTCAAACAGTGATCAGGAAATCCGCATTACTCTGTAAAGTTAAGTTAAAAATCAGTTTGATTTCTCCGGCGGGCGAGCCGCGAGTCAGCGGCCCGGCGGCCGCGGCGAGCCTGACTCATGAGCAGCCCGGCGACCGGAGCAGGGCCCGGAGTCAGGCCCGGAGCAGGCAGACCATTTTGCAATTTAACAAGCTAGGCGGTGATCGTGCCGCAGTGCTGGGCCCGGAGCAGGGCCCGGAGTCTACACGGGGGGTCAGAGGAGGGATGAGGGATAATATGCGACTCATGCAAGAAAGGATTGCGATGAAGGGAGTGATGGTGATGGTGATGGTGATGGTGATGGTGAGCGGAGTAGACGGCTTCCAAGCTTCTTTGACCTTATCAGGACGAGGGAGCAGATTGTCGACAAACTCGCATCATGGGCTGCACAGAATGCCGCTGAAGCTACGGGGTCCGGCCGGGGCTGGCAAGAGGATTTCTTTGTGCCGAAAGGGAGGATCCTTTGCTCTCAAAGCTGTAGAGAGCGGAATGGAAGAGAAAGATATTAGCACGAACGAAGTTCAGTTCATAGACTCGTCAGAGCGATGTCTTGTAGTTCTGCCCATCGAGGAGGACGTGAAAAGCAGGAACATCGAATGCGAGGTATCTCGTGGGATCCTTTCCCTCTCCCCTCATCCTTGTGCAGATCACGAAGAACATCATCTTCCTCTCTGTCAACGGGAATCGGTTTGCTGAGCCTCGCTCCTCATCTGCAAGAGATCTGATTCTGTCGGGCAGCATCCTGGACGGAGAGATGTGGTCAAGTGTAAAACTGGACGACAGCTACTGGGAGATCGACGAGTATGGAGGATACGATCGCTGTATCGTCATCCGCCTGGTGAGCTGAGAGGAATGAACAAGGGAACCAGGGAGAAATGCAAGCAGCGAGCAGACAGGCAGGGAGAGTCGGAGTGGGGAGGCCGGGAGATCGAATAGCCGTATTGAAGGAGGAAAGAGGATGAGGAGGAAAGGATGGAAAGGAAGAGGAAGAGAAACAGGAGGGGGGAGAGCAGGAAGGTAGAAGAAGTGCCGGTATACTCATCATCCTTTGCAGGTAAAGTCACAACCAGGAGCATGGCCGCTCCTCCTGAAACAAGATTACGATCCCAACGCGGCCGACTGGGCGGACAGACAAGTCGTCAGCAGGAAGGAGGTCGTCGTGAGCAGATGTGGTGTGTCAGATCTGACCTGCTCAGCAGGTGAGCAAAGAGGACGTGGAGAAAGCGCTCCAGCTGCTCGTGGCACTGATGAAGCCCTCCTTGCTGGAATTGCCTGCAGTTGCGGTGAGGGTGGAAGCATGTGGAAGTTGAGTTGACAGACGGTGGGGACTGTAGGAAAAAGAGGAGGAGCGGGAGGGAACAGAGAACGAGGAGCTGGATGAGCCGAAGGTGGCTTGGAAGAATGCGGTGGATGAAACGATTGAGGAGGAGTGGGAAGACGCGGCGAGGTCGTACAGAGAGGCGCTGAGCAATGTGAGTCGACTTTTGTTGTTTGCTGCTCTCACAGTCTGACCGGGGGATCAGGGGGGAACTCCCGAGAATATCATGGAGATGTTGAAGTCAACACAGATGATGCTGACGGTGAGCGGAGGAGGAGGAGAGAGGGAGAGCAGCAGAAGGAAGCGGGAGGTGGAGAGGAGTCGCAGCAGCAGCAGAGGCAGAAAGAGCAGTTGAAGCAATTAGGGGATGATGATTATGCTATGGGGTGATGAGGACAAGTGGGAGATGGAGACAGAGAATGAGGAGGACTGGGAGAAGTAGGAGGAGGAGGAGGAAGAGGAGGACCAGTAGCACCAGCACCAGCACCAGCACCAGCAATAGCACCACCACCACCACCACCACCACCAGCACCAGCAGCAGTAGGAGGAACAGAAAGAGAAAGAGGAAGAGGAAGAGGAAGAGGGGGAGTGATTGGAGATGTAGGAAGAGGAGGTTGGGAGGAGAAGAGGTGGTAGAGGAGGAGAGATGTGCTAAACGTATTGATAGGGAATGTCTGAAACTTCGGCTGAGAGAGCCCCGATCGCGGGCATCGTATTTGTGCGGCACTCAGAGGTAAGGGCTCCCCGTGCGCGACCTGCCTCCTTATAGCATCAGCTTCTATAGCACCTGCTTCTTCTGTCTCCACCACCACCAACCACCACCACCATCACCTCCTCCTCCTCCTCCTCCTCCTCCTCCTCCTCCTCCTCCTCCTCCTTTTCCCTCTTCTGTTCACTATCTTCTCCTAGCGTGCTGCTGCTGCTGAAGCTCCTGCTGCTCGGAGCTCCCATCTCCTCCTCTTCCTCCTCTATCCCATTTCTCCTTCTTGTTGATCATCAACTCCAAGTTTCAACATTCTTTTTCCACTCAATCATTCTCTCAGGCCCTTCCCTTCCGATCGTTCATTGTTCGCCTCCTTCTTCCCCGCCTACTTCCCCGTCTTCTTTCTCTTCTCATCTTCCCTCTCCTCCTTCTCCTTC
>NW_005434597.1:193604-193716 GCF_000315625.1 Guillardia theta CCMP2712 | reverse complement strand
AGGATACGCGTCCCTGGCAGACTACATCGCTGCAGGGCATGGCAAAGTTGGGGCAGGAGATGGAATAGAAGGATCAGCTGCTGACATGGCACACAGACGCTTCGAGCATACG
>NW_005434597.1:188422-190381 GCF_000315625.1 Guillardia theta CCMP2712 | reverse complement strand
AGTGACGACAAGGGAGGTATCGCAAGGAACCTGAGGATGAAGGATTTCCTTCGGTCCTCCAGTCTTTTCAAGTACTCTGCTTTCCGAACTGAGACGCTCCTGTCCTCCTGGTGTGCTCCTTAGCAGAGAGAAGAGAAAGGACAGAAAGAGCCAAGGGGAGGAGGAGGAGGAGGAGGAGGAGACAAGGAGACGTTCAGGAGGAGGAGGAGGAGGAAGAGGAGGAGGATGTAGAGCGAGTACCTCCTGCTCCCTTCCGTTAAGCTCGGAGCGGCGGCGAGTAGCTTGAAGGTCGGAGAAGGAGCGCTGGTATTGGAGGATGGCAGAGGCGAGATGCCAGAGGGAGAAGTCTAGAGGACAAGAATCAGGAAGGAATAACGAAAAGAGCAGGAAGGGGGGAAGAAGGGGAGGGGGGAGGATGGATGGGAGGATGGATGATCATGGAAACGGGTGGAGGCTAAAGATTATGGAAGGATACAAGGAGATTGAGAGAGAAATGAAGAAGAAAAGGGGGAGCAGATCAGAAGGACAAGGAGGTAGGAGGGAGAAGGGAGAAGGAGGGAGGGAGGAGGGAGGGAGGAGGGAGGAGGGAGGGAGGGAGGAGGGAGGGAGGAGGGAGGAGGGAGGAGGGAGAAAGGGAGGAAGGAGGAGGGAGGAGGGAGGAGGACATGAGGGGAGAGGGAGAATGGAGGAGGAGACCTGGCCACAAGACCGGTTGGAACTGAACGCAGGCACAGGCGGATTGCCAGAGCAGAAAGTCGCTGAGCCTCGTCTCTCCTGAGGTTCTGACCAGCAGATCGACCTGGGAAATCATACCAAGTCAGCAGGGGAGCGGGAGGGAGAGGGAGAGGGAGAGGGAGAGGGAGAGGGAGAGAGCAGGAGCAGGAGCAGGAGCAGGAGCAGGAGCAGGAGCAGGAGCAGGAGCAGGAGCAGGAGCAGGAGCAGGAGCAGGAGGGGATTGCAGAAAGAGCAGGAGCAGCAAGAGGAGAAGCAAGGGCATGAGGACCTGTGAGACAGGGCGGGTGTAGAGAGATTCAGAGAACAACTCGTCCGTGACGTCATCAGGTTTCAACGTCCCATCCTCAACAGCCTCTGCCATGTTGGCAACTGCCCGCAGCATCTCCTGCCATGGCAGCAGGTTGGAACTCCTCCGAACCACGATGAACACCACCACCCCTAAACCTCCACAGCCACTACCAAAGCATCCCTCCTGTTTCCTCGTCCTCGTCCTCGACCTCGTCCTCGTCCTCGTCCTCGTCCTCCACAGCCACCCGAACTGGTTCTTCCATGTTTTCTTCTTCCTCCTTCTCCTACACAGCCACTAGCGCTGCATCCCTCTTCCACCCTCATCTTCCTACCCCCATCCTCCTCCTCCTCCTCTTCCTCCTTGTGTACCTCACGGGACGTGTAGGCGATGCAGATGTTGAGAACAGCCTGCTCGTGATGTTCGCTGACCTTCATCGCCCGACAGGCTGCCGCCTTCACGTGCTGAGGGAGGACGTCCAGGTCCCCAAGGATCTGAGAGTCTGCTGAGCTAGGAGCTTGCACAACGTCGCAGACTTACCTGCACTTTGATCCCGTGCCGGTCCAGGAAGCCTCTCTCCTCCGCTAGCTCGTTCAGCTTCTCCTCCGCTAACTTCATGATAGTCTCCACCTTAACACATGTTCATGTCACCACGAACCCACTCTCTTCTCTCTTCTGCCCTCTCTTCCCCCCCCCCCATGAACGGTGGCTCCTCAAACATGACATGACTCTTGTCTGCTAAAATTAATGCCAATTCTCTGAATACACCGAAAGAGTGCTTCTTGTCCACGGATGAGAGGTGCATATCGCCCGCTTACGACGATGTGCGCGACACTACCGAATCCGAAGCGGGGGGAGGTTGTAGCGGCACATATGATTACCACGAGTTGAGTGAAGAATGATGGACATGCGGACTGACGTGAGAGCAGTTGATCAGA
>NW_005434597.1:113911-188322 GCF_000315625.1 Guillardia theta CCMP2712 | reverse complement strand
CTCTCTCTCTCTCTCCTCTCCCCTCCCCTCCCCCCCGCCCTTCTTTCCCCCTCCTCTCGTCCTCTCGTCCTCTCTCCTCTCATCCTCTCATCCTCTCTCCTTTAATCTTCCCCCTTCTCTCCATTATCCTCCTCCGCACCTCAACAGCTGACCGCTTGAAGTTTTCCAAGCTGAAAGCATAAACCTGATCAAATCGTCATCGCTCGTCAACTTACAGCTCTCTCACCGTGACGACTTTGATTCCCAGGTCCAGGCACCATTTCAAGCATTCTTTGAGCTGCAGGAAGCCATACGCATGCCCTTCTTGCCTCATCATCCTCCTCCTCTCCGCCCACCTGACCCTTCACTCAACCTCTTCATCCTCCTCGAACCTCCAGACCTTCGATTCCCGTCCATGATGAAGGCGACATGCTTCGGGATGGGACCGCAACGCAGCACACGAGACACGAGGAAGCGAGCGAGACGTTTGGACCATCTCACGACCCCCTTCTTCATCATCTCCTCCCACCTTCACGTTCCGGCATGTGCGTCGAACTTGACTAGGTTCCTATCATCTCAGCATGAGCAGCACGGAGAAGACACGGGGCAGAGCTATCTGCACTTGATCCTTCCACCTTGTTCCTACACTCCCCTCCCCTTCCCGCTGGAGCAGTTGTCTAAGGTCTATCTTCCTCCTCGTCCTCGTCCTCGTCCTCCCCTGCTGCTGCCCTTGTCCACCCCCCCCCCCCCCCCCCCTCCTCATCTCTATCCTCCCTCCTGCCATTCGATTCGCTCATTGCGAGCTCATTCTACTCGTTTCCTTCCTCCTCCTCCTCTCCTCCCTCTTCTCCTTCCTCCTCCCCTCCCTCCATTCTCCCACGGCCTCCACCATAGGGCAGGATGGACTGTAACGGGTATGTAACGACGTTGCTCGCTCCGATGAAGCCACCGATGAAGCCCCTTTGAGTCCGAGGAGAAGAGGACAGGACAGGAGAGGACAGGACAGGACAGGACAGGACAGGACAGGACAGGACAGGACAGGACAGGAGGAGAAAGAGGAGGAGAACGAAGATCAGGAGAAGGAAAGGAGAGAACGAGCAAAAAGGGGAGGAGAGGAGGAGCTGATGGGGGGGTGCGCGAGAAAGAGGCAGACCTGGCAAGCATACAGGGACTGGGACAGACAGGGGGAGATCCCAGTAGAAAAAGAGTGAAAGAGCGCAAAGAGAGGGATCGGTACGGAATTCTTGGAGGTTGAGAGCGGAAGAGAAAGAACAAGGGAAGAAGTGAATGTTTTGAGGATCCAACGATTATCAACGATGTTGAGGTCGAGCTGCTCGAGAATTCTTCCATGCCTCGTCCTCCTCTCATGGCTACAATCGCCTCGGCACATCGGCTGCGCAGCGCCAACTTCGTCCAATTTCAAGGGTTCCTGTAGCCCTGCCCACATAGGACTTCGCTTGCGGGGAGGGGTCAGGGATTACGTGGAGGAAGCAGAGTACTGCAGCGACTGCAGCAGACTCCGACTGCCTTGGGACATACCCGAAGAAGAAGAACCTGAGCACAAAGAGGAAGAATTGGACGATTACATCAACGATCCCAACAGGACCAAGCACTACTTGGATTACATGTTCGGTACCACCTCATGTGCCTGTCTGATGCTTGACTGACCTGCGTTCTCCTTGAAAGCCGTCGAACAGGGAAAGCTTGACGCTGACGAGCTTCACAAGCAGTGGCTGAATGCGGTACAAGTTCACCCGCTCGTCTCGTCGCCTCCTTGACCCCTGCCCCTTCTATAGATCGATCAGGAGCTGTGGGAGTCAGCGGTAGCAGGCGACGCCCGTCAGGTCCTCTCATCTCTCTTCTCTTCCTCCCTCAGCTCCTGCAGGTCGAGAAACTCCTCCAGCAGGGCGCGAACGCTTCCTCCATGGCTGGTCTGGCTGGAACCTTCCCGCTCCTCCACGCGGCTGCTGGGATGGGGCACGTGGAGGTTGTGGAGACGCTCGTGCGGCAAGGCGGGGCAAGAGTGGAGGCTCACGACGGAGAGGGATGGACTCCGCTCCACATTGCAGCCGATCGGGGGCATCTGGGTGTGGTCAAAAAGTGAGCAGGAGCAGGAGGAGGAGGAGGAGGAGGCGGAGGGTATTGAGAAGGAGTAGGAGCAGATGCTGGAGGAAGATGGAAGAGGAGGGAGGGAGGAGGAAGGAAAGGAAGTTTTATGCCCCAGCGTCCTGAATCTCTGCCAGGCTGCACGAGCTCGGGGCGGACGTGAACGCGAGGGTTGCTCTGGTGAACGGATCTCAAGCTGACATGCTGTACCAGGACAAGGTTGCCTCCGTTCCCTGCCTCCGCTATCTGACTGTCTGGGTTACAAGGTGCCCTTCGAATGGAACGAAGGAGCCATACACTGGTGCGCCAAGTCGGTAGGCTGTGACGTCGTGGAAGCGCCGGGGGTAACGGCTGAGCATGCAGGAGCACCCGGAGATGGCAGTGACGATGATTGACTGCCTGGTTCGTCACGAAGAGCTCGTGAGCTCGTTCCGTCCCTGAGTCCTCGTCCTGCAGGCGGACCTCGGCGCTGACATGAACCTCCGAACTTCGGACAACAGGTGGGACGAGAGTTGTTGCTGCTTCCGTCTCACCTCATTTCAGAACTGCTATCCACTGGGCTATCGAACATAACTGCATCCCGATCGTGAAGAAACTTGTGGTAACGTGTAACCTTCCTCCTCTGCCTCCTCCTCTCCCTCGCTGTTGCCTTCCTCACCGACAGCAGGAGCGAGGAGCGGACGTCAACGCACGCTGCTGCTATCGGTGGGACGCCCTGAACATGGCGGCGAGGGCGGGGAATCTGAAGATGGTAGAGACGCTCCTGGCGTTGAATGCAGACGTGTATTCGAGGTAAGGAGGGAGGAGGGGAAATGCTTCAGAAATGGAAGAAGAGGAAGCGGAGGGGAAGGCAAGGGAGAGGACGAAGAGAGGAGGAGGGGGAGAGGAGGAGGGGGAGAAGAGCTTGTGCGTCCACTCATATTCATCTTCAGGTCCCCCAACCTCAGAAGTCCCTTGTGGTGGGCGGAATCAAACCACTTCGATGACGTGGCTGGTCAATTCCTTTTCCTCCCTCCTCCCCCCCCCCCCCCCACTTGCCGCCCCCCTTTCCCACCTTTCTCGCCCCCGTCCTCTCCCTTGCCTTCCTCTGTATCTCGCTGACGCTGCACGCAGACGTTCTGCGCAAGTACGGGATCGTTGACCGCAAGCCCATGGCGGAGATCATGCGGAATTACTGAGGAGGAGGACGATAGCGGTTGAATTTTAGGGGTCAGGAAGGGGAGGTTGTACGAGGATGAAGTGAGGATAGCAAAGGTGGAAGTTGAGGAGGAATGAATGGGTCAAGCTCTATAGTCGGAGTAGGAGAGGCAGAGACACTGGCAGCCCGACACGGGACACTCGCGGTGAAGTCGAAACCACTCGCGGAGATGCGCGACGTGCCCGCCATGTTGGCACTGAGCGCACCAGGCGAACCAGCTGTCGAGCTCGGCCCTGCTGTAGAGGGGTCGGCAGACCTCTGGGCCTTCCCGTCAGTCTGCAGCTCCATCACTCCTCGCCTCTCCTCACCTGAGCTGGAGGACGCCGTCGGGGTCTCGGAGATGACCTGAAGGAGCCGGGGGAAGTCCGCCTCAGCTGAGCTCAGCGGCACGTTGGAGCACCCCATAGGCATCAGGCACAGGCAACACCTGCAGGACGTCAGTTGGACGTCAGCTGGGGCTGCTCGCACCTCGGGAGCTCTGCTGAACAGCTCCTGCAGACAGTCGGAGAGTTGTGCTCGTTCGCATCCAGAGCCTGTCGACTCCCTCCGTTGGCTTGCGAGGTCTCCTTGAGCGCGAGCGTGATGGGCATGCCGCATGACGAGCATGCGATGTGGACTTCAGCTGGGGGCTTCCTGGCGACCAGCACGCGATCTGCTATGGCGATGTCGAGGACAGCACGAACTTCCCACAGCTGCCAACGGTCGAGCAGGTCACGGTATTCCTCGAGCCAGAGCTCCCACACGGGCATGCTGCTGTTCCCCGCGCCCTGTCGCGGTTCTTTGCTGCTGCCCTCCTGCAGAGCGTCTGCGGAGAAGCAGCAGAGGAGGAGGGAAGCCGTCTGGAGGTCGGCCGTGTTCTCGACGAACTTGTTGAGCAGAGGGATCGCCTCCTTGGTCAGCCCCGTCAGCACCAGCCCGTCGAGCTGACCCGTCGACACCTTGACCTCGATCATTCGCTGGATCGCACTCACCAGCTCCTCATCGCTGAGGAAGCGAGCGGCGAAGGCGATCCTGTCGCTGACGGAGATCTGCTCGCTCCGAAGGATACTCTCATAGTCCTTGACGAGGATCTGGAAGCAAGCTCGCAGATAAGGCGACTTGCACGAGTCCATCATCTGCAGATAGCTTCGCTTCCACACCGGGCACTGCGGATGGATCGAGCCTGCCATGGACATCGCTGCCATGCTGTAGCTCGCCGCAAGGGCCTCAGAGGAAGAGGAGGAGAAAGCTGCTCCTTTGTGGAGACATTCGAGGGCTGAGCTGAGGTCCACCTGGAGGAGCCTCGTGAAGGCAGCCTGATCGAAGAGCTGCTTCCTCAGCATGTGCGTCACCTTCTTCTCCAAAACTTCGCTGCCCGCAAAGTCACCGTCGTCGTCATAGCCAGTCCCAAAGTCGTAGTCACAGACTTTGAGGATGCGAAGGCGGGCGTCGGAGAGATAGACCGCGAACGTGAGGTCACTCGCAGAACCTGCTGACTCTCCCGACGACTTGGACTCCTTCGTCTGATCCTCCTGCGCCCGCTGCGTCGAGCCGGTCGCTCTACCGGCGCCTCGATCCCTGGTAGATCGCAGCATGGTCTTTTCGATCCTCTTCCCTTTGGGAAGGGCGCCGAGGACTTGGGCGATGCCGAACATGAGATCTCGAGGTTGGCCCTTGTGGCCTCCCTGCCCCTCGATGGTGGCTGACCCCACCTGCGGGTCTCCAGCAACATCCTTCACCATCATACGAGCCACTAGCTGCCATGCTCTTGCTACGTCCTGGAATCCCATCTTGCAGCTGATGTCAAAGTTCTTGTCCGGATCTAGCATGTACCCCCGGATCGCTCGCTCCCTCATCACGTCACAGATGTCGCCATTGCCGTCACCGATATGGACACTACCCTCGCTCAGACCAGTCTCGGCCAAGATGTGGTCAGAGGACAAGGCTAGAGGGCCGTTAGGAGAGAAGGACAAGCTCGCGCTGTGATGTACGACGAAGTCTCGATGAGAGTCGTCAGCTCCCAACGTCAAGATCCGGCCGGGATGGTGAGGATGCCACGAGTAGCTCACCACATCATCCCCTCCCACGTCCATCCTCCTCACCCATAGGGCGTCCCCTTGCGCGCTGCTCCCGGCGGGGTTCCTCGATCGGGAGGAGCTGGATTGCGCGAGCTCCTCCTGGCTCATCAGCTCCAGGAATTCTTCGTTGCTGCGGAGGAGCCAGTGGAGGATGTAACTCTCCGACGAGCTGCCCATCAGAGCCGACAAGACTCCCGCGCGGGATGGAGCCCAGGAGAGGCTGCGGACCTGAGAGGCAGCGCTCAGGTGCATGATAGGCTGACTGAACTTGCGGAGGTCCCAGACGCGCAGGAAAGAGTCGGTCTGATCCCCTGAGTAGGTGACGACTCTGGTTTCGAAGAGAGGATCCATGGACAGCAGCTGCACGGGAGTCTTGATCTTGTAAACCTCATCCTGCGGCTTCCTGATGTCAAGGATCCTCAACGACCTGGAGCAGCCGGCCACTGCAATTTCCCCGTTCCCGTACACCCAGGAGAGACTGTAGCAGCTCTCGTCCTGAACATACGACTGCGTCTCTTTGTTCACGACTGCGATCCTGTCTCTCAGTTTGAAATCTTTGAGCTCCTCCGACACGCTCGAAACGTTGGAATGGCCGTCCTGATGGCTCGACTCCCCACTCTCGCCCGGAGCGAGGAACTGAGAGAGGGAGTGTCGACTTTCAGTCTGCACGTCAGGCGTCACCGTCGAGCTCAACGAGTGGAAGAGAAGAGCAGTACTTGGCTGATGTCCCATAGATGAACGCTCGTGTTTCCCTTCTGCTTGCCCCCACTGGCGGCAGACAGGACCAGGTTCTCCTGCGAAGACACCCGTTACTCTTCTCCCCTGTATGTTGCTCAGGATCACCTTGATGGGATTCCACGACAAACTGCTGCACGTCCTTCCATTCTGATTGTCTTGCGCTCGATGCAGTACGATGCTCAACGGGGCGCTCGGCTCCCTGCAAGGACTCAGTTAGCGGGGCTGTCGCGAGAGTAGAAGCTTTACTTGTCGAAGCATTCGAAGGACGAGACAACGACCTTCCCCGTTGACGTTCCTGCGGCAAAGCACAGGGGGAGCGAGGAAGTGGGGAACCATTCGAAGCAGGTGACTATGGCTGAGTCCAGCTCAGTGAAAACCGATCGACATGCCGGGCGGATCGTTGAGTACGGTGTCGCTGGCTTCTCGACCGACTCGAACAAGTGCAGGAGTGTTCCTCCTACCTTGTCGTATGGGACTGACAGCTGAGCAAAGTACCTCTCGCTGTTCGGAGCCCAGGAAACTGTCCTCTTGTACTTCATAGGTACGGAAGCGCGCCGTTGCCGCTGTCACTGCTTCACCCCTCCCGCTACCTCCTCGGCTGTCTCTGAGCTGACATCTTCGTCCTCATCACATCTCTGCCTGCTGCTCACCTCTCTTCTCTCCCTCCTCCCCTCGCCTCTGTCGCCTCCATCCTGCCTCCTCGCCCTCCCCTTCACGTGTCCTGACGAGGATGCGGCTGCTTCATTGCCATGTGGAGGAATGGTGTCCCAAGGTGCTGGTGGGTGAAGGGGGTAGTACCCACTTGGGGATTTATATCGACATTTATGAATAAAGATGGGGTAGTGTGAACAAGAGGGGGTGGGGTAGGAACCATATCGATCATGGCAGGTTCGAAAGTTTCCCCGATGGTGCGAGCAACAATATGTTGCAGTGAGCTGTATATATGCGCATGAACAAGAGCATGAGCGGAGATCACGATCTGACGATGTTGGGATGAAGACGAAGGATGAGGAGGACATGGGATGAAAGTGAAGGTGATTAAGGTGATAACGACAAGTTTGTAAGGTCTTGTGGAACAGATCGACTTGCCTTCAGTCGCTTCCTGCAGTCGAATCGGATGTCAGCGAGCATGATCAGAGGAAGTCACTTGCTGAGGAAGTCTCCTAGCTCAGCAGCCCTGAGTCGACTGCTGAGCCCCCACTGGGTGCTTGACCAAGGCACCCAAGTAATGGCGACCATGGCAGGACGAGGAGCGGGACCTGTTGGAACCCCGGATAGTGAGCAAGAGTGTGCTGGGTGGAGGATCGTCGTCGAGCTCGTATCAGTTCAGCTGCCAGTGAAGAGGAGAAGCCAAGAGTCTCACGATAGTAGCCTTGTGACTGCGATCCCCGATAAGTTTGTTTTCACGGCGGAGTACCTGGGGTTCGTGTCGAAACCTGCATCCCTCAGTATCAAGACGAGCGGAGACATCGACGACATGCGCGAGCTGTACAGTGAAGGAGGAGAAGGTCAGGTTCTTGAGTTCGTGCTGATGTTGAGCGAGTGCGGGGCGTTGCTGAGGTCGGAATTCCTGGGCCTGGTGTACCAGCATCCCCTCCTGGTCGACGTGTGGGATGCGGAGACCAAGTTCAGCATCGGAACGGTCTGAGCGAGTCGATAGCGTCTGCTGCTGCTGACGACTGGAACTTCTGCAGATAGAAATCCCATTGAGAGGCATCTTCCGGGAGGGACACAGACACGTGTTCGCTCCTCTCGTCTCGCCGTTTCTTCCCCCGCTGGGAGAGGACAACACTGCAAACTCCCTCCCACAAGTCGCTTGCAGCAGCAGCAAACAAGTGCAGGTGGGGGTTGGAGGTGATGGTGCTGGCGTCTCACAAGCGCGTTGTAGGTTCAGGGCTGGAACAAAGGAGGAGCCATCGCACTGCGAGTTTTGTCGAGCGGAATACCGACCAAAGAAAGTTTGGAGTTGACTCCTGCATCGCCGCTAAGGAACCGCAGCCAAGGGCCTGGTGATGGCGGCAAGACAGCCAACGTGAATGAGCAGGAGGAAGAGACGAGGAAGGGCGACGACCAAGACGCCTTACAGGAGGCGAGCGAGGTCTTTGCGTTGATGATGTGCTGCAAAGAGAAAATCTTGGACGAACTGAGAGATTTCGCGTCTTTCCGCAACTCAACGGAAGTTGGGAAGTCGAAGCGCAGATGGAGCGAAGTGGAGCTGTCGGCAGAGAGATTCAGCCTGATCCTCCGATGTCTCAGCCTTGATGAATCTCACTTGCAAGCTGCTGTCAGGTCCTTCAGACAGGCGATGGCGATGGGGCAAGAAGCTGATGGTTCAGATCGAACGATGTCTGTCGACCTCCAGCGGCTCTTCTACGATCGTCGTTACTCGTTGCAACTGAGGATGTTGGGGGAGCAGATGATGGAGGATCTAGATGAGGTAGACGACGCTGCTCGAGGTGCTCTGACCCGCCTCTGCCGCGCCCTTCTCTTCGCCATGTGCGGTCAAAGTCTGCACACGTTCATCCCTGCTCAGAGTCTCTTCAAGAGGTGAAGGAGGAGGAGCTGGTCCATGGCTGACCGTCATCGACAGGTTTGCCGCCGTTGGTGTGCTTGACCTGCACGGGTTGGAGAACGTGCTCAAGTTCCTACAGGTTGTACCCCGATGAGATGCTTGAGTTGTGCATGGACGAATTCATTCTGTCTCCTGCTCATCTTGGCTCAGGTCGACTTCGCTCCGTCGTCCATGTTCGCGCTGTGGAGGTCGATGTGCGGCAACTCGTCTGCGGGGGTAGAGCTCCATCGATTCGTCTCCTTCTGCTCTGTCCGACTGATCTCGTCGGAGAGGAGACAGGCTGCCAGCCTCTCCCTCGTACGCTCGGCGATCAAGAGCTGCAGCGAGTGGAGGGAGTTCGTCTCGGCATGCGAGATGCTGCGAGCCAAGAAGGTCAATCCGGCGAAGCTCAACGTGACGAGTCAGCGCTCCCTTGCGACCTTCAGGCTGGACATGGAGCGCAAGGATGACAAGAGAAGGCAGAAGGAGACAGGGGAGGGGGAGGACGAGCTGGTCTCAGCTGCCAAGAAGAAGATGAGCGCAAATCGTGACATAATCCGCTCTGTCAAGCATTCTCTCAAGGTCGTGTCTTACCCCAAGTTACAAGAGCTGATCTGCTCTATGGAGGAGGACGAATGGCAGAAGAAGCAGCGGGCGAGGAGGAGACTCCTGCTGGTTGCCAGCAGAAGGAGTGCCGAGCTCCAAAAGCCAACTGGTGACTCCTTTGCTCGGGTCCAGCTGGAGCTGAACCGGCGGGGGCTGCTTGATAGTCAGGGGCGGTGGAAGGAGGAGGACAAGGTGGTGATGGTGCCGTGCGGGGTGAGGAGAAAGCAGGTGGAGCATAAGGTTGCTAACAGGGGGAGGGAGGAAGGGTGGTTCGTGGTGAGCTTCGAGGACGAGCACTCGGAGTTCTGTTCCTTCGATGTGGAGGATGAGAGGATGTGCCGGGCTCGGCAAGAGCAGAGGCTGGTGGTCGAGTCGAGGTGCCGTGTGAGGGTCCTGGTGCCTGAGCAGGGGGAGGCGAGCGTGCTGCTCGTGCTGCTGAGGCCTTGTGAGGAGATGGAGGGGACGAGGAGGCTGGTAGTCACCAACTTCAAGTCGTCAGCTCATGGACTCGCTCGGTCGCAAGAGTTTGGGGTTCTCGTCAATTTCGTCAGGCCTGTCCCCACATGTCTGATTCGTGTCTACCTCAAGGACTTTTGCCGGATGTGGCTGCAGGGAGAGGAGCATAGGAGTCTGCATGAGATGATAGTGCCGGGAACAAGGTGGGGAAATCAGTCTCCTTCTCTTGTCTGCTACCGTGTTGTCATGTCTCTGGGGGGCAAGGAAAGAGACAGTGAAAGCAATGCTCTTATGCTGTCGTGTGAAACTGTCCGTTGGGTCGGTGGGAGGTGGGAGGCCATCGGAGCTGCAGGTGCTCAACGTTGTAAGACGGTGAAGATGATGAAGAAGAGACATGACATGTTGAAGACTTCCGACATGCAGTTCCTGACGTGCGTTCTTGATCCCCATGACGCGAACAAGATCCGAGAGCAATGGATATTCGATGTCTGCTCTTTCTTCCAGCATGATGCAGACATCTCTTCCAAAGACGACTTGCTGTTGGAGCTTGACAAGAAAGCTTGCTCGTCGAGCGAACAGTTTCCGCCGAACCCGGTTGTACATGTCTCGGAAGAGGTCTCCATGTTTTTTCCTGTGCAATGAGCGTGACAAACTATCAGGTCGTGGGGAGGTGTGAAGTGACAGAGACGGAAGAGAAGATGAAGGTGACGATGAAGATGCTCAGTCCACCAAGTCGAAACTTCTACCTGCACATCGACGATGAGCGAGGAAAGGTCGTTAGCGTCTGGAGGATCTGTCAGAGGCAGTCCCAGTGCATGAAGAAGCTTTCGCCGTCTCCTGTCCTCCTCATCCTCGACGAGGTGGCTGTAGAGGACGGGAAGCTGGTCATGCACCGGAACCTCCCCGCTCCTCTTCCTCCTCAGCCTCTCGCTGACTTCATCGCATCCCTGACCGCAGACGTCGCGCGCGCAGTCAGTGCTGGCAGGGAGCGAGTAGCGGTCAAGCACGTCAAACAAGCTCCACCGCTGCTGCTAACTCAGATCTCACAGGCCCTCCAGGGGCTCGGGGAAGACAAGGCAAGTGACTGGAGCAGGGCGAAGGATCAAATTCATCTCTTTCAAAAGGCGCCTGACTCAGCCGTCCTTGAAGAAGAAGCTCTCCTCTGCCCCGATCTCTCCCTCTCCTCCCAGCCGCAGCTGACCACCAGCTCAGCTGTCGTAGTCTCCCTCACCTTCTTGCCAGACCTACGCCAAGCAGACAAACGCGATGCCTCGATGCTCTCCTCTCTCCTCGGTCGGCTAGTGCAGAGCAGTCTCCCCGACTCTGCTCAGCTTCCTGGCACCCTCCGGCTCGTGAGGAGGATGGAGGTCACGGCAACTCACCAACAGGAGGGCAGGCGAGTCTTTGTCAGGGGGGTCACGCGCCAACAGGAAGCAGCCAAGACGATCCAGACTGCGCTGAAAGGTCGCTTGCGACGGCGTGAGGAGAGAGCTTCTGCTGTCCGGCGTCAAGATGAGCAGGAGCGCGGGAGGAGAGAACAAGGGACAACCTTTCGCAAGATACATGTTGCAGAGCAGCAGGAGGAGATGGAGGAGTGCGAGGACGCTTCCTCCTCATCTTCCTCCCCTCATGACTCGCCTCCTCCCGTGCGAGGCAGAAGGAGACCCTTGCTCGAGCATGGCGATGGCATCGAGGACGACGCCGGGGGGAGCATCGCGGAGTCGGTTGGCTCTGAGACGAGCTCGGAGCAATCGGAGCCCGCGACTCGACTCTCCGTGGCGACTAGGAGGAAGCATCTGCCGCCTCCTACCCTGACGGCCCCCGAAGTCTCCGATGCCGAGTCGGTTGAGTCTTCCACTGACTCCCAGGCCTCGGAGCCTTGAGCGCGCGGCCGGGCGACCCGCCGCCGGATGCAACAGATATGTAACGTAGATGTAACGTATTGCAAGGGACCAGCTCCTTCCATGGTACTTTCCTAGACCTATCCTAGGACCCAGCCATAGACACATACAGCATCCTAGGAGCTGTCCAATAAAGATCCTAAAACCACCTAGACCCTCATACCGACCCCTCCGTCTGGTTGCCAAGCGAACACCGCGACAAGAGATCCAAAAAAGAAAAATTGAGAATTTGGCAGCATGGTTCAAAATGAAACATGAAATAGAAAATAGAATACTAAAATTTGAAAATTAATAAACAAATTAGCATTTCTAAAGCTATAGTTAAGTATTTAGTAAGTAACTGTGACAGAAACATGCGTATAATATAATGTATTCATGTACCCCTGGTTTATACTGATTTATGAAAACGCTGAATCTGGTGGGTGAATTTATAACGGGCAATCGTTCTACCTTGGCGGAGAGGAAGCATACGTCGCCGAGGACCGGGTAGACCAGGCAGGGCAGCAGACTAGACGGAGAGAGGCAGAGGAGGAGGAGGAGGAGGAGGAAGTAGGAAGAGAGGAGGATATAAGTAAGAGAACGAGGAGCGAGGAGCGAGGAGCGAGAGCGAGGAGCGAGGAGCGAGAGGACGGTATTCAATCACATAAACAACAAGGGTTGGTGTGAAGGGCTTTCTAGGACTTTGCACTTCCATACTCGCTGGGCAAAGCGCTATGCAGGTGGAGATGGACAACAAGGTTCAGACAGACCCTCCCAAGACGGTTGATTGCTCCGCACCTGCTTTGCAGACAACTTTGCCGTCAGCTGCTTCGCAGGGGGCTAATGCTCCTCCCAGCACCGCCGCCACTCCCGCCGCTGCCGCCATGAACGTAAAAGAGGATCAGGTACCCGATACTGTGGCGGACATCCTTACGATAGCATCCCCAAATGCCAAGAGTGTGCAAGGAAACCAAGAGGGATCTTCTGAGATGGATGTGGACGGCAAAGGAAAGCCGCGGAAGAAACAGCTGTCTGTCTGTGAACACGGGAGGATTCGTGCACGTTGCAAAGATTGCGGAGGATCAAGCATATGTACGCATGGTAAACGACGCTCAAGGTGTAGAGAATGTGGAGGTTCCAGTCTTTGCGAACACAATAGAAGGCGCTCTCAATGCAAGATCTGTGGAGGGTCCAGCATTTGCAAACACTCAAAGCGACGCTCGCTATGCAAGGAATGTGGGGGCACGAGCATATGCCAGCATAACAGACAGCGAGCTTCTTGTAAAGACTGTGGCGGATCAAGTATCTGCAAGCACAACAAAAGACGTTCGCTGTGTAAGGAGTGCGGTGGCTCAAGCTTGTGTAATCATGGAAGGGAGCGTGCAAGGTGCAAGGAGTGTGGAGGTTCCAGCATCTGTCCACATCGTCGGATTCGTTCAAGATGCAAGGAGTGCGGAGGCAACAGCATCTGCCAGCATGGGAAGGAACGAAACCGTTGCAAAGATTGTGGAGGCTCCAGTATCTGTCAGCATGGGAAGGTGCGCACAGCATGCAAGGAGTGTGGTTCTTCGACAGCAGCTGAAGGTGCCAGTGCTGCCAGTGTGGCAGAAGCATCAGAGTCTACTCTTACGTCGGCCACTGTCACTGCTCCTGGCCCTTCTTCAGAACCAGTCCGGTCGGATCCTTCATCTACCGCAGAACCTCAAGTTTCAGCTGCTGGTCAGTCGTCCAATCGAGAGGGCAAAGTAGAAGGCACTCGACCCGGACAAAGTTCTGCAGATGACAAGACAGCCCCTCCTCCTCCCTCCTCAGTCAAACCTGAGCAAGCCGCATCTTCCACTGAGGCTACACCTGCTCCTCCTCCCTCCGAAGCTCGGGCGCCTGAAGAGCGCTCAGTGGAGACTGCAGAAGCTAATGTGAAGCGTAGGAAGGGAGCTCAATAGATGAATGCGATCAGTCTTGCTTCGAGGAGTTGCAAGAAGTGCGGTCAACGTGAAGATTTCTCATGGATTTAGATTTGTAGACAAGGAAGTTGTGCGCAGTTGTAGTTTGGGTGTCAAGTATTAACTTAAACTTTGTCATTTACAACAGTGTATCTCTAAACGTGTAGACTACCAATGCTCTATTCGGATGATTATGAATTAGATCACTTGTTTGATATTGAAAGTATGATTAAGCGACAGAGTAGCATGAAAGTATGATTAAGCGACAGAGTAGCACCTGCTGACGACTTGGGTTGATTTAGCTTTTATTCACGAACACCGAAACAACAACTTTTATCCAAAGCTAAACGTAACAAACATCTGATAAGTCAGAGACGATACAAACTTCTTCACCTTCAGGTGCTATGTTGTTGGCAATTGTTGAATTCAAAACCATTGATTCATACGATGAGAAGTCTGTGATGTTCTTACTGATGCCAAGACGACCAACGTTATTCTTCACAATTTGTGTGAACGAGGCTCGGTAGCTGTGAATGACTCCTAGCAGTCTCTCAGCATGGATGCGGTGGATCTTTCCTATGCGCAAGATGGCAAACCCCGTGAGCCCTTCGAGCTTACAGTGGCCCCAGTCTTGCAAAGTTTCTGAGCAGGTCCACAGCCTTCGTGGTGGCTGTAAATAAATCTCTTTGGGGTTCAGGATCTCAGAGTTGAGGGTAAGAAGAGCTTGCCAATCTAAGTGGTGTCTCTGCGCCAAGTCGATCACGTTCTGCCCGGGGAGAAGTACATCCTGGCAGAAGAGAACTTGCACGAAGAGCGAGATGGTTTCCCTGGTGGCATTGCCATCGATCAGGTAGAAGGCTAGAGAAAAATTCTGAGTCTTTAACTGAAAGTTTGTGTACCTGAATTGATACAACGAGCACCCACAGTCTTTCACAACGACGGATTTCTCGGGAGAGATTGCAACCTGCGCCATGTTGTCCATCACGTGAATGATTGGAATCCCCACGGACTGAACGAACAAGTCGACAGCAAGATTGCTGCCCGAATGCAACATGTAGACATCGTTGGATATGGGCGACGGAGCAACAAATTTAGTATGCGAGGCGTTTATGATAGCAGCAAATGTTCCATCCTGGAGGCGGCACATGCACTTGACTGTACCGTAGCCCGTGCTTTCACCCCACATGTTCAAACTTCTCGTCGTTGAGATGAGATTGCAGTTGCTGGAAGAAGCACCTCCCGTTGCCTTGTTCCAAGTGCCGCAGACAGCTCCTGTACCAGCAAAGAACTGATCCTGCATAGAGGGCGGGAGGTGCGAGACATCGGCTGGTAGTTCAAGCTCGAAGTAACAAGGAGAGGTGGAGCAGGCGCCTGTAACCTTGTCGTCAACGAGAGACAACGTAAGCAACCCTGACACGATGGATCCTGGCATGCCTTGTGTGTTGGGCAAGTAATTGAAGACCAGGAACGCGTTCACCTCCTGTGTCAGCGTGATGGAGGCTTTTTGGTCTTGCGCAATGTCTATCACTGAATCGCTTTGAAAAAACAAATTCCTCACACAAGTCGTGACTGTGGGGCTGTAACTACACAATGGACTCATGACTAAATCACTGTAATTTAACACGGAGAAGCAAGTTTGCAAGAACAAAATGGCAGCATTCAAAATATATTTCTGAATGTCAGGATTCTGAGCAGATTTTTGACTAAGTCGAACAAGTTGAGAACTGATGTTTCCCACCAACTCAGCATTTTGAAACGTGATAACACCGCCCAACACAGAAGAATATGAAATTCCCTTTAACAAGTCTAAAAGAAGTTGGTAGTGAATCATCCCAAATGCTTGTTGAGTTTCAATAACAAGATTCAGTGCTTCCAACACTGCAAGATCAAAGGAATTGGACTGAATGAGGACGCCAGCAATTCCTTTCAAAGACTGTAACACGACTGTTAGAGAATCAGAGTTCAACCCTTGAATGCATGCGACAAAGATGTATTGTAATGTAGATTGATAATCCTGTGAGACCAGCCAAAAGTCCATAATGAATGTGCTTGAGTAGCTAGAGATGTCTATCAAAGTTCTTGAGCCATTGATTGCTACACGGTTTGTTTTCACTTGCTGGATTGCACCCTTGGAATCTTGTACAGTGACAGTCATTTGCAGATTTCCTGAAGGAAAGATGTACCACACCAAAGTGGGTTCGAAGGTGCGCAAGAAGCTCATTTGCTTTCCATTCAGATCAGCGGCAAACTTGTAGGTCAAAGGCACGTCTCGGGAATAGAAAGAAGAGCATTCGACAGCAATGCCAGAAACAGGGACGGTGAGGTTTGAAATATAGAATGAATCCTCATAAATGTTGCACACACCTCGTCGCAATTGAGTAAGAGATTTATCAAGGAAAAGTAGAGAAGTAAGGAGTCCGGGAAGTCGATACCTCATAGGTTTCACCTGTATTTGATATCCGTCGATGAAAGGCAGCTTGAATGAAGCGATGTTGGCCTGCAATGATGAAAAGGAGATCAAGTTGGCCATCTCGTGTAGAGGAGGGAAGTATCCTACTTCCTTGAGGCTCAGCACGGGATGTTGAGAGTCGACAAGAATGATGCTCACGTTGCCTTCGAATCGATCCCACACTTCACTCAAATTCACTCGGCTGATCGTGAAGAATTGCAAACCGCGATTGCTGTCAGCAAGAATTTCGACGAAGCAACTTGATTCTCTGCCATCAGAAGTACTGACGCGCAACTCGAATTCATATCGTGTATTAGGTTGTAAAGCCAACGTTGATATGTTCAAAACTGCTCCAGAATAAGGAGCGTTCATGAATAGACACTTTGAGAATTGTTCAAAGCATTTCCATTCGAGATTGTAATCAACAGAGCTCGGACCCGTTTGAGAATCATATGAAAGTGAGCCGTTCAAGATGATATGCTTTGATGTAGCCAATGGCTTGTCAACACGGATGATTGCATGGGCATCTGCTGGCAGTACTCGGATCTTTCCCGGTAGCTGAAAGGACAAGGGCGAGTATGCTCGGCTTATTCCTACTTGAAAGTCATAACTTTCAGCACTGTAGCTGAGATTCGTGGCAATTCTTGAGCTGTTCACTGCGAATTGTGAGCTAGTGGAGTTGAACTCTATCCTAGATGTAGCGATTGAAGACGAAAGTGAAGCAAGGAATGATTCTTGATCTACAGTGGAACCAGGAAGGCGAGAGATTCCAATATTGCTGACAACAATGTTTGATTGGTTTGTGTAGAAGTAGCGGAGATGATACAAGTTCCCGTAGAAGAGTATATTCACTTGCGAGTTGGTCAATGGCTGCCTATACAAACGCAAGTCGTCCATTTGTCCGTCAAACGACATGTCAGTCCACCGTGCAGGCTTGCCTAGGAACCACGTCCTTGGGGAACCTGAAAGTAAGTTGACATATTCGGGGACCGTCCGAGAGGTGAAATATTCGTTCCCATCTATCCATAATGTCACGGAGTTGTTTCCTGAGGGTTCTGCTCCGGGGAGAAGGGACAAAACGTAGTGATGCCACTGGTCATCTATCCCCGGAAAGGAAGTAAGGTTCAGCACGGATCGGTTTCCCGAGAACAGCCCGAAGATGAGGTACTGAGAGTCTTCATACCTGCCAATGATGAACCTGCTAGTCCCAGCTTCATTCCCGAAGTTGATTGCTACACTGTTTCTCCCAGACTTTACTGTGAACATGATCCAAACAGCAATGGAGTAACCCACATTTTGCTGAAGATCCAAGTCAATCGAAATTTGCAAAGACGAATCCAACGAAGTCTGGAAGATGGCAGAATTCGTTCCTTTGATTCCTTGAGTTGAATATTTCATGCCGTAACTAAGCGATGCATTGAAATCATTTCCACTGGAGTCATTGACCATGCCAGTTGCAAGATCAAATTTATACCAAAGCTCCAGTCGAATCAGAGTACCATTGCCATCGACTAGCACCGGATACCCATTTCTAACAAAGTTCCGAGGCAGCACACTTGCACCCTCTTGTTTGAGATCGATAGAACCGAAATGAGACCAATCAATTGTGAACAGCCCTCCTTGTTTGATCCTGTACTCATTGGCAATTGAACCGTCTGAAGGAAATGTCAGTGTTTCATTGGAGTAGAAGAATTTCTTGTGCATTGGGTACAGAAGTTCCTCCACAACAAACGACATTGAGTTCAACTTCTGGGTCTGTAAGATACAGCTATATCCCTGACATGATGACTTTGCGATCACATCAACTTTCGTTGAATTTTGAGCTATTGAAGGATACTGCAAAATTAAACTTGGAAAAAACAGCGGAACGACACGCAAAGAATGTCGGAACAAACTGCTTCTGTTATGAAAGTTTGTCACTCGTAACTCAAAGATGTATTCTAATGCTGATCCAAGGAGAAATGCTGGCACTGATAGCGTCGACTCATGAATTCCAATTAAAGTGTTGAACGTTGCTTGCAGTGAGCTACTACTAGTGTTGAATGATGGTATGAACCTCCATTCATACTGAAGAATGCGCATTGAAGGGCCGACAAAACCAATGGATGCCATGTCATTCGGTCCTATGACAGTAGAACCCCACAACTCTCCAACAGGCGGCAGGACAACACCTTCTGTGGTCACCACGAAGTCAATAGGAACTTGTACAACATCCAGGTCTGCAATAGGTGGCAAATATTCGAACAGCTTTCCCTTGTGTCCAGGCAAAATGGAAGAATCCAAGCCGAGGTAGACTGTCAAGGTATGAGCATTATCCATGAGACATTTACTTCCAGAGCCGAAGCTAATCTGCGAATCCAAGTCGAACAGGGTGAGGCAATCAGAAGATAACCCCACGTATTTGCATTCCTCTGAGATTTCAAGATGAATGGTTGTGAAATGGGCATCTAGAACAGCTTGTTTGGTAAAACAATTATTCCAAACATAGCCAATGATGTAATGGAATTTTGGTTGTAGCCTCGAACACACTTCGAATACACTTCCAGAAATATCAAGGGAAGGTCTGGCAGGAAAGTATAAATGTAAACTTGTTTGAGTATTCACTTGTTTTGCTTCTAATACAGTGCCATACACATTCGACCACTTCACAATGTACTCATTTGAAATAGGAGCTCCATTCAGGGTCAGAATGAAGGAGTAGCCGACATCTTGATTCACTCTTGTAATGGATGGAGATGACGGGTCTGGAACGACGAAGGGAAGTAAATTCCTTGCGTTAAGCTGCCTTGAATACAAAATGTAGTGCCCGGAGTCTAATGGAGGAAGCTCTATCGCCAGGCTTTCAGCAACATATGATAGAATCTTTGCGCCACCCAACAACTGCATTTGAGAGTTCAATACTTGCAATTGAAGTATGGCATTTGCTGAGCTCTCTGGAGCGTTCTGAACATCAAGGTCAATTCTAAGCGTATTATTGATCGCTACGGTTTGATCAGATCTCAACAGCTCGGTGGGGTTCTGGTATATGCTTAGGTTGAAACGATCGATCACACCACCATGAAGCAACAAACTGCAACTCGTTCGGGTGTTTCCTGTCAACAAGGGAGTGTCCAATATGGCTGTGAACCAGATGGTGGACCAAAAGACCTTTTCCACTCTCCCTTGCTTGTTGGAACATTGTATCTGTACGTTTCGAGTGTCGTAGACTTCGGGAAAGTACTGTCCAGTCACCGTCACTTGAAACCCAGATTCTGGACCTCTAGACGGAATAACTTCTACTACTTTGGGTGCAGCCATTACTAAGAATTCCGTAGACCACGACTGTCGCGTCAATAAATCTTCAACGGTGACCGAGGTTGAGGCAACATTCGACAGAGGAGGGACGCTTACATTGAGAGTGGTGTAATAATGATCGGAGGTGATGACCTTCCAATCCGGAGCCATTTCATTGCCGACAAGTATCCTCAATGTGCCCGTACGATTCGAGACGTAGAAAAGACTGCTGACGTTCAACGTAACCGTGACAACTCTATTGATGATCACAGAGCTTGGAATGACACTCAACAGACTGGCAAACCTTGGTTTATACACAAAGTAAGCTAAGTTCAGCGCTTGAGCACTGTCATAAATTTGAACAGGTACCGGGTCATTCAAATGGGTGTAATTGACAACTGGAAGACGGAAGAAATACTGAGAGCCCATAGGTATGAATTCTAAGATTGACTCATTTTGATTTCCAACTACATACACCAAATACTTTTCTACAAGGTCACGAGGTCCATTCATGTACAAAAGAATCTCCTCTTTTCCACTGGGATCGGACATGGTTTGAAAGATCGGTATCTTATTGATGTCTTGCACGAGGAATTGAGTCTCGAAGATTTCATTCTCCTGTTTGAATTCAAGGAATATTCTCCATGAGTCAGACAACAAACCATCAGCAAGAACAATCTTCGGCATCTTGAAGCTTACTTGGAGAAAAATTCCATTTTGAGCTGTAGAGATCGCAGTCAGATTTGTGAAGCTTTGATTATAAGAACTATTGAGATGGACGGCTGGCATCCAAGCGCTCTGAAATGCCAATGTCAGGTAAACAACTGTCTCCGTAACAGCCGGCCCGACACTAGGAAAGATCGAAACCACATATGGTTTAATTGCCTGCAGATTGACGGATAATTGTTCATGCGAGCCATTCTGGGAGATATTGATTGTGGAATTGCTGCAGTACCACTCAAACTGAAGTTTTATCAGAGTACCATAATCATACCATGCTTCTATGACTTGCGTATGGTTTATCTCACTCACGACAATCTTTCTGTCTGGAACAAACGAGATCCAGTGTTCGATGTAGACTGTAAAGGTTGTGAGGGCATTTGCAATGCATGGCGACGGTAATAGCGTAATCTTGTTCAAATCTGAAATCGAAAGAAGGTTGACAGAGAATGACGCAGACCTCTCAATGTCAATCTGGGAAGAAATGAAACATTCGAGTGTCTGACTAGCTGGATAAGGAGGATATTGCAAGATCACAGAAGTCCGCTGATCCAGCAATTCTGAGACCTGAACGATGGGTATATTCAACTCATTACATCTCACCCACACATCTGCTTTAGTGATGTAAATCAGGTTCTCAACCACAATCTTGTTGTAAAACGCTTCTTGCACTACACCATAGCTTTTCTCAACACTCAGAATCCTGAGCTCAGGAATCTTTGAAGGAACATCGCAATATTGGATATCACAATTAGACAAAGGTTCAATTAGCGTCTTGACATTCAATCCTACTACCATATCCCAAGATGTGCAGAAGGAGTGCAAGTCGCACCCCTGGATGTAGATCAAAGGAATCTCCCTTGCGATAAGCGATGCCTGTGTTATCTGTGGGAATGACAGGATTGTCAACACGTGAATCCCTGCATTTGGCACTGTCGGAAGGTCAAGTTGAATTGTGGAATATTCTCCATAATTTTTTAACGTTGACAATGGAACATAATTGTTGTTCAAAATTGCTGTAGATGAAGCAGCATGGACTGCATTGACAACATCCAAGAGTAGCTTTGAGCAACAGCTCAAAACTGTAAACGCTTCCGAGCTTTTAAACAAGACTTCACTCGAATCTTTCACGAACACATCAAACGAAGTTATGCTCTCAAAAGGGTTTTGAAAGTGGGAGATCTGAATGGTGTTTGGTCCCAGTGCGGAAAACAACACCGTGAAGGAAAGTTGGACAGTGTTATTGAATCCTTGACTGATCTCGTAAATGTCATACTTTGATATCACGACACTTCCTAGTGATATTCTTGGTTGGATTGGCGACCGCACGCGTTCATATACAAAATTTCTCAACATGAATGATGTGGAGTATGGATAGTTCTCTACCATGAGAACAACGGTAGTTTCCTGGTCTTTCCAGATCTCTTTTGGATAGACAGAAAGAATGGTGGGCAAAGGAATATAGATGTCGATCAAAGCTGAAACAAACATACCAGAGAATAGTTTGTGCAGGATGAACAATTCTTCTCTCTGGATGGTATTGTTACCCAACGAGAAATTGAGCCTCAAAGTGGTTGTGTAGGGATCAGAGTAGAAAATTTCTGATAGAGTGAATAGGTTGTGAAGAGACCAAACTTTGAGCTCTGCAATATTGCTTGTGTAATGAAAATTCCTGAGAGTAACGAAGATTGGAACTCCGGACATTGATGAATACAAGCGCTTGGGTGAAATTTCAACTATTATTGGTATGGAGCTTTCATAGTAATGATAAGAAGAAATTATTGAGATCTCAGGCTGATCCCTGGATACAATACTCAAAGTACTCTTGCAAAGCTCAAATGTGCAGGGACGAGGAGGCGTCGAGATTTGAAAGAGGGCCTTACTCTCAGACATGTTCAAGGCACTCTCGACATACACGAACCCATCGCCAACACGAGCCATCAAGGAATCAAGTTGAAGCGTGCCCCATGGAAAGTTCTCAGCAAAAACACTCACTTTAGTCCAAGTGTACGAGACTGACGTGCTTGGCACGAGTTGTTCGATGTAGCTATGAGGTTTGACAAGAAAGGAAAACTCCGATGATGATTGAATGGAAGTATCATAGAAATATATTGTTCCAACCTGAAGCTCAGGGTAAAAAGGCACTATTTCGCAGGTTAAAGTTGCTCGGTCTTCTGCCATTAAGGTTATGTTCTGAATGAGCTGAACCCGTTCTCCGAAAACAACGCTGTATTTCTCTATCGACGTATCTACAATGTTTCGCAAAAATATCTGTACAATCAGAGGCTGATATTGCCTACCTTCGGAAGGCTCGATAGCTATCACGTGCATTGTAATAGCTTCGGTATAGATGAAGTTTTTACGTATCAATTGTGATTGCAAGCGCTGGTCTTGAAGCAATATGTTGAGATCTATCAGACCGACAGATGTTTGACGAGGCGAAACAACCGTCATGATGAAATTTCCATCCATGTGCAAGGAGATGTTGACCACTTGAGCCTCCGTACTGCCAAACCAAACCCTCGGAATGATGTCTTGTCTAGGAATGGAACCTTCGAACATCAAGGCCACATGGTATCCCCCCGAAGCCGGTCCAATCGAGGGAAGGACTTGCTTTAGCTTCTGAAACGGCCCAGGAGCCCTATATACAGCACAGAGGTTGTTCGAAGGTTGCGATTGAAAAGATGTCGAGTACATTTCCGATCCATTTATTTTCAGATGAAACATGCTGTTTGACGATGCGATTCCTTGCAGAATTTGAAGATAGGTAATGGACGCATCATACATGTCATGCCACAAATTATTCGGCACAAAAATATCTCCTGCTGCATTCAAGACAATGACTTCATACAAGGAATTTACGAATGGCATGTGTCTGACAGTCAGAATTGCTTCGTCGGAAGAACAACTTACGTTGTGAACTGCTGACATAACATACATTGAAGGAATGTCTATACTGATGTTGCTTTTACAAAAGTGCTCTTTGTACCGCAAGGTAAACGCAGGGAATGAGTTCACGTATGTCTTGTTCGAGGTGGGTGCGCCCTTATAGTCAAGGTTGACGTGAAACAACAGCGAGGTAGTGTAGGGATTGCTTACAATTGAGCTCTCCTCAACCCACACATGAATCGACCTTCCGTTGGTGGAGCCTTCAATGAATGCTTCAAGGGAGGAGGAATTAGTGACAACTGGCAGGTCAGAGATGACAGCATAATAAGTGTGATTCCCAAGGCTTGTGAGAGACCAAATGTTGCATTGGACGGGAGGATTGGCCAACACTCGCAACTCCCCCACGTACGTCCAGCCATCTTCTGTTGAGACCAGGACGATGTGCGATACATTGAGCCCTCCCTTCAACGGAGGAATCGAAACTTCAAGGGTGACTTCAGAGCCACTCAAGCTTGGCTGAAAGTCCTGCACTCGCTCGGACCCCACAAAGATTTGAAACTCGGCTGGCCTTGAGGTCCATGTGTACCCAAACCTGAGGGAAATTTTACTCGATTGGTTCTGTGAGTATATGAAGGATGGTTCCACGGTCAAAAAGCTTTGCAAGGTTGGATCCTCAAGAAACAAGGTGCTATACGTCGAGAAAGTACAATTTCGGGAAAGCATTGATATTTTGATAGTTTGGTATCCACAAATCACATACTGAACAGTTATGGTAAATACTGAAATGCCTGATGACTGCTGCGTCAATACAAAATCCATCGTCTGATTTCTGATAGATATGTGCACATCAGATAGATCGTAATGTTGTGGAAAATTTTCGAGAAATACTGCCACCTTCTGCATATAGTTGCACATGACAGAGGATGGTTCTATCCGTCGAACCACTGCAGGCATGCACGTGTTTGGCCTTGCCAGCTGGAATGACGGACCAAACACGAATACTGAATCCTGCAAAGATGAAGCAAGGTACCCATGAATGGACACGGCAAATGTGTACAGACATGCTTGGGTTCTCGTGAAGTCTACCGCACCCGTGAGCCGTACTCTTGAGCTTGTCTGAAAGACGAGGGATAGGTTAAAGGTATTAATGGTGTATCCAAGCTCTGTGCATGAAAATCTGACATCAAAATCTGTCACTCCAGCAAAGTCTGTTCCAAACCCTTCTATCTCCATGACCAAGTGGTTCAAAGTTGCATTGACCGTTATTGGCCCGCTTGCCTGCTTTCTGTAGTCCGGTACATAAAGAAATTTGGCAAAATTATCAAAATCTAATGCACTGGATGACAAGTATGGACGAGATACTAACACCTCCCCGACAGTCGGCAATTTGGTCAGGACCACAGAATCAATAGCAATTTGAACCTCACTCTCAAAATGCTTTAGCGGAGGAATTTGACATTCCATTAAGATTTCGCTTCGATTCTGATTTACCAACATGCCACAGCAATCCGCAACATTTCCATTGAAGCTCACATTTGTAAACTGTTTCCAAAGAATAGAGTTGTTGACAAAAGTGAGGTTGCAATCTTTGAAGCTTGAAATGTTCTTATGGTAATTAAACAAAGAGAAGTTTGCACGAATATGCTTATAGAGCTGCATTTGTTTGGGGACAAAGTTTGATGCAAACATTGAACAACTAGAGTGATATTTCAAGGAAAACTCAAGACTCAATTCATCGATAACAAAGCTCTTTGTAACAGACGATTGTCCGCATTCAACAGGCAGCATAGGGGAGAAGAATGAAAACGCCGCATACCCCTCATCGTTTGCATTCAAGTCCATCTGGGTAGATTGAGTAGATCCATCCAAGGAGTACACATGGTAAGTGGATTTCCATTGAATATCACCCCGCACAACGATGAGGACTCCAAACCCATAAAACAATCCTTCAGATGGATGAATGGAAGATATATATGTGAGTGGATAATCGATACGTAATGGAAACGTCAAATAATCATACACAGCATCCCCTGAACCGTTTTGACTGTCTCCAACAAACCCCACGTACTGATTGTCCAAATCAGATCTGTTCAGTAAAAGTATCGAAGTGATGGTCGAAAGGGTCCAGTCAAAAGTCTTACCCTGTATAGAAACAGAAGACGAATTTAAAATAAGGCTGTTGGACGAATTCTTCTTTGACACCAATTTTAAGAAAGAAGTGTTGAGAGAGAATCTCACGTTTTTCACGACAACGATCAACTTGAGTTGTGGTACAGCATTCTGGGATGCTTGTTGCAAAGAAACGCCTGTAAAAATTACACTTCCGCTGTTAAGCGGATCAAAGAAAAGTGTATCACTTATCCATTCACTAGAAATCCTCTCGACTCCAAGGTTTGAAACACTTTTCCAAATCCGATAGCGCACAGGAAATGAAGCTCCTAGGGATATGCCGTAGAGATTTGTCGCGCAATTCGAGAAGTTGCACGATGACTCAGAAATGAACTCTGTGTCACACCATGGTGACCTACCGAAGGAATTCCATGGATATGGTTTTCTGCAATACTCCAATTCTACTCCATACAACGTACCAGCTTCCACATTCAGAAAGTCCGGCCAAACTATGAAACATCCAGTGTAATTACAGACTTTCGAGATGTTGTAGTTTGAAACAGTAAAATTTGAAGAATTAAAGCAAATTCTTTGGGATGACGGACTTCGCCCCACTTCATTGTAAGCAAACATGGAAAAACAAAATTGTTCGGTCTTGTTCTTTCTAGGAAGAGTAAGGCCGTATCGAAATGTCCGATTGGAAATGGTGTAATTGTTGATGACAGGACCATTTTCAACCTGTAGTGTGAATGCTGAGACAGTTTCAAGGTATCTATAGTTTTGGGTGATGCGATCTAGATGCCATGTCATACTGAAAGCATCGTTCATTCCATCGACGTTGAAACGTGATGGAGCTTGTGGATGAAACCTGGGCCTCCCAAATATCTCGCCTTTGACACCCACTGAAGGTCCATACCCGAGGAAATTGGAGGCAGAGATTGTGAAAAAATAAGTCTGCCCTGGAAGCAAACCATCAACGATTAGAGACAGAAAATGCTTGTTCATCAGACGGGATCCATTACCAGAGAGGCTCATATTGTTGGTGTAAGAATCGCTGAATCCCGAAATATTCACAGGAAGTTTAAAGTAGATTCGTAATCTTGGATCAAGGACTCCTTGAGAAGTGTATTCAGAAGTGCCAGTTTGCGCATTTTGCTCTGATAAATTGTAACCTGCACTGAGTATTTGCTCTGAAACATTGTAAACAGCACTGACAATGATTGTTTGATTTGGAGGTTTGTCCAAAGAAGTATACATGGAAACAGAATAATTTACCAACAAGAAATCATTTCCCTTGCCCAACCCTTTCTCCACAGGTGGGAGCCAGGAGAGCTCCAGACTTCCAGATTTCCCAAAGGGATTGGAGACAATCACAGAGTTCGGGTCAATCAATCCAGGTAGCCCGACACTCCTTTCATAGATCGTTTTGGAATAAACATCGCTGGGCCTCTTGTAAGGTCCTACAATATCAAACTTGTAAAAAGTCCCTTTCACAAGATTTGGAAATAGAACTCGATATTCAGAACAATTCTGCTGAACCCAGATTCGTAGGTAGAGAGGCTGAGTACAAAGCGAAATTGGACAAGCTTTTACATGCAAGTATGGGATTGAAAAATTTTCTGGGAAGCAAACTGTAAAGCGAAGCGATACGCTCTCTGGGTAGATCACTTCAGTGCCTGGAATTCCAAAAGAAGCTATGGGTAGAGTATTTCTCTTGAAAATAGAAACTATGTTGGAAGGGAGGCTGGTGCCAGAAGGATTTTGTGAAAAGATTCGGAAATGATACTGGTGCCCATCCACAAACCCTGGGGAGTGCCATGTGCGCTCTTGCCAAGATATATATATTCCTGTCACTTGCCCAAGTATTCCACACTCGCTACTGAGATCTGTGAAATTATATTGGTCATAAATAGGATAAAAGTAATCATGGTCCGATACTTGCAGAAGGAAATTGCTAATAAAATTCTTTCCACATGGACCGTTAACTTCTGCTATCCAATGAGCAGTGAAGCTACCGGTCCCGTCGTTACTCACGGATAAGCTGGTCGGACTTAGAGGGAATTCTTCAGCACAAACGCTTCCTTCAGCCACTGGTGTATCAAACAGCAAAATACCATCAAAATTCGACACTTTCATAGAAACCTTTATGGAATATGCTATTTCTGAGCTCAATATTCCTTGTTGTGAAGGAGAAATCAATTGTACATTTACAAAAAATTGCACAGCCTGGAAACAACTCTGCAGATTTCCACAATCACATCCAGTTCCGTCTAATGCAACACATTGGACATGTTCTGTACCATCACTACCAATTACAGTCAGATTGTAAAAGAAAATGAGATTATACTGCTTTGAGAAATGCAATGGATCATCTTGGCCAATGCCGAAGTCCACAGGAGACTGCCATCCGCTAAATATTCTATTCCGTCCATAAGCTGAACCAACTTCTAGGTTTCTCACCCCTGACGGCTGCGTGACCGTGAAAATACTGCTTACAGCAGGGGCCCCATACTGAATATAGGGATATTGAGTAGTTTGAAAAACAGGGTAGAGGTACAAGTCTACTCTTTGATGGATGTCTACGTTGTAAAGGAACAGAAGGTATGAAGTGACGTTTCCAAGATAGTACGTCTCTCCAAGTCTGCAACATGACGTCGGCTTCACCCCAAGTAAACATGCCACAGCGTTGTACGAAGTACTTTGGTCTGCACAGTTCAGAAACAGTTGAAGTCTATACTCCAAGATTGAAATTTCTGGATCATAATTTGGCGGAAACCAATGGAGCTGAAACTGAAAATTCGGATAGTATGTTGCAGGAAGCCATCGAGCCTCTGGAAGCTTTTTTGCGGTGAAAACTACGGGTGAAGATAACGGGCCTTGTCCCAACAGATTCACTCCACGAAGTTGTAGGGAGTACTCCTCTCCAACTTCAAGGCGATATTTCACCGCATAGTTCGAGCTTGTATTCAAGATGGAGACTAGTTGATAAGCAGGCCAGGAGTCAGTCCTGAGGATGGGTGAAAGTGCGGCAAAAAGCTTGTCTTGTGGTGGAAACATCGCCCATGTTTCGGAAATGCAAGGGGAGCCATCGTAGGGATGAAAGCAGATGCTGTTGGTCACTGCACACAGCCCATTCAGAGCTTGACACGAAGCTGTGCTGAGGCTCGACTGTTTACGAATCGCAGATGCAAAATATACGGCTTGATCCATCACAAACACCCGCCATCTAGTGACTTGCCCGCTGAAAAACGTGATCAATGGAGAAAACTGCTGCAGAGTAGTATTCCATATAAAAATTTCCGAGTATACGGCGCCTGAGCCTTCTCCAAGACTCGTTGAAAATATGATGTAGTCACGATTTGTTTCGAAAGCTGAGTCCCTTACATGGAAAGTTTCCACCGAGGTCGCATCGGCAACTTGTAAAGTTTGGAGATACATCAGAGAATCATTCTCAAGACGATAAACAATGGGGCAGGCATCAACATTACATGCTGCAGCCGTGCCATCACAAGCGCAATGATTGCCTCGACATACAACTCCTGTACACTTCTTTCCAACCGATGAATTCAATCCACCATTAGATACAACAATGTAATCAGAGGTTCCCACAGCGAAATGGGAAATGCCACTAGCCTGGTAGGATGGGAAGGAAGACACACGGATGAATTCGGTCCCATTCAACTTGTACACAGCCGACGCTGTTGAAGTGTTGTTCACTTGGCCCTGATTAAGGATGAACAAGAATATTCCATGAGCCGTAATCGCATGAACCGATGCCACCGACCCCGTCCCAATCCCTCGCAGAGTTTGGTGAAGGATGAATCGTTGAAGATTAGAGTCCCACGAGAAAACAACAGAGTCGTTTACCTGGTCAGTTACTATGAGAAATGAAACATTCTTGCAAGAGCAATTTTCTGTGCTCCCTCGACAAGATATATTTAGATTATTGTTGCACAGCTGCACATCTAAGAAGTCCACACCAGAAGGTCGAGATTGAGCTTCTGCAAATCGATTCACGACAGAATGATATTCAAACAGTGATGAGTTAGAGTTGTACTTGTAGAGCGTCACCTCTGGGGCTCGACCAACCTGCTCTGGACTCAGGGATCCTTTCAATGCTGGCATGCAAAAGCATTCTTGTGGACAACTCAATTTGCAATCATCAATGCTTGATGTAAGATTTCCTGTGCACGCAAGTCCGTATATACCTGTCTCACTCCTTTGCGAACAAAAGTAGCTCTTGGGAACAAGTGAATTCACAATCACTAGATATGATTCTTGGTCGAGAAAGACAAATTTTGATTTGATTGCACCAAAAGAATTCAATACTTGGTATGCACCTGTCGAAATGAGATTATCTGAGATGGTTGAATTAGCTTGCATGTAACTGCCGTTTGAGCTCGATATGAACAAGGAGCAAGATTGATTGAGAGCACAAGCTCCCGCAAATTTTCCAGCACTGCTGTTGTAAATGTAGATGTAGCTGACCTGCCAGAGGATTGAATCTAGAACCTCAGCAGGGTGAGTTGTACTGTGAAAGCTATTGGAATATACAATGAAATGATTCCCGTTTACGGTTGTATAATCTAAGTCACTTGCATTGTAAGTTTGAATGTACTGCTGTTCTGCAGTGTCTGTATAAGATGAATTTTGTTGTGGTATCACGGGGAGGTAGAATGATCGGCGAGAGTTCATCAAAATTTCTGTATGAAAGTCGATCGGGTAGGTAGGTACATGCCAGGATATATTCAGCTGTAAGGATCCAGAGATGTTGACTAGATTATACCATACACCTGAGATTGCTGGGATATTCCTGTCAATCGCCTGCACCGTGACATTGCTGCTTACGCTCGAAATCTGATTGTATGCCGTGAAGATGATCGTGTACAAAAAGCCTCGAGATAGATTGTAAAAGTTCCAATTCAACTCATCAGAAAATTTTACCAAGGTAAATTTTTCGACACTCTGCTGCAAATCCAAACCGAGTGCAGTAGGGCATGATTGGCTGCATAGATGTTGGCTTGCATCTATCAAACATGTGCTGCGTGCACAGCACAGTATGGAGGGATCAGATTCATTGAAAACGTATACCTCTGCAGTAATCTTTGATATGAAGGAGAAAGAATACAGCTGCACCAAGATTGACAATGGTCCACTTGGGCAAGACCGAATAATTGGTAGTGGGGACAAGTATGACAGGGTCTTGAAGGATAAAAATTCGCTGATACTTTGTCTAGATTGATAACCAACAGGAAAGCTCAGGTTCGCAAGGGACACTGATAGAGAAATATTATATTCTGTGCCTGGTATGATTGAAATGTTTCCTACTTGCTGTACGAGATAGCTTGTAGTCTCAATTGGCAGACTGATCACAGTATCATTGATCCTCAGCTCATAAAAGCGAAAGTACGGGCTTTGTAAAGGAATCTGATTCCAAGACAGGTTGAAATCAAAACTATTCTGCACATAAGCTGCTATTAGGTTTTGAGGTATGGGAGGCAACCCTATGACATAGAACCAAGAGAAATTGCTGATCGGGCTTGCACCGGCAAGACCGTTAGCAATGAGGGCAAAGCGAACCTGTCCAGCTGAAAGATTTCCCAATTCGACATTTCGCAGCTGACAGCAACCCGCAAGTCCTATGCTGCAGCAGGGAAAAACTTCTCGCGTCTGGTATCCGTTGTCAGACAAGGCGATGGCCTCCAAAGAAAGGTAAGTGAAGTTGTCGTCCAGAGAAAGTTGAATGCGAACTATTCCCACTCCTGTTTGCAAAAGGTCTGTGATGACAGGGCTTGGAGGTTTGCCTTCAATATTTACAGTACTACATCCCGCAAATAGCTTGCTTCTGTACAAACAAAACGTGATTGTGTTCGAGTTGAGATTCTTTGTGTCATTCATGGAATTCATGGCATTGTATTTGAACTGAAATTGCAAATGAGAAGAGTTGGTGTCGACTATCCCATAACCAAAATCGAGTTGTAAGTCTCCGGTCGCAGGATAACTACAATTTTGAAATCTGCACGCAGTCACAGGCATTGTAAAGGTGTAATTCAAATCAGTCAAGCTCACAACAAAGTTTTGAGATGTGCTATTGAATATTTTGACTATCACAAAACAGTCCGCCGTATCGGAGCAGCTTCCAATCTTTTGTTGAATTTGAATTTCACTGATATTTACACTTTTTCCGAAATATTTTGTGGGAGCACTAAATTCTCCGAGCAAGGATCCAGTATATGCATTTCCCTCAAACATGGATGTCAAGATTTGTGTATCATTGGAAACTTCCTTCAGAAATACATCAAAGACGAAATGTACTCGCCCTATGCATGTTCTATTTGTCTTGAAATAAGAGATAAGAGAATAGGGGGTCCAAGGAGTAAAGTTGTATTGATTGATGCAGCCACCTGCCAGTAGCTTGAAATTGTTCGTTGCGTTTGTGACATACATTGACGTGGGGAGGGTCAGGACGAATGATCCTTCAGCGGGGAACGTGGCATTAAAGGATAGATCCAAAGTTACACTCCTGCCGGGGAAAGGAAAATTGTGGAAGAATGCCTGATAATTGAGTAGCAAGCCTGGATAAATCTGAAACCTGTGTGAAAAAGCAGCTATGATATATCTGTTTGCGTCTTCAAGATACACTGAAACCTCACTCTGATCGTATGCAAGTGGACTGATGATGTTTCCAAGTAGAACGGAAACAGTGCTATAAGAAGGTATTGAACGAAGGATTCTGCAAGAAATACGAGGTGGAGACAAGAGAATTAGAGAACACCATACATCCATCGAGATGAATGAAAACTTGGAGATGTCGAAACTTGCAGGAAGTACTACACTCACAAAGTTCTTGCCATTCAACAACTGTTGAGGTGCTGTCAAGTTGATCTGATAACTTTGGACACCAGCTATGCGAACCCGGTCTTCAGAAGTTATGCAGGATCCTTGGCACAGCATATAATTTGAACAAGTGCAGATCGAAAGAACTTGTATAGCGCCATTTAACAGCCGCGATTGCAACAGCACTGCAACAAAGTTAGTGAGTGTCAAATGAGAAAAACAAGGGACCTGGCAAGTATGTTCTTTGGAAGAAATTCAATGTTTCATCTGCAGTTCTTGTCTGAAGTACATCTTGTCGGAGCTGACTCAGTCTATTTTGAATGCACAGAAATGTCACCGAGACTAGACTGTTTTGATAGATGTCTGTGTCGATTAGACGAAGTGAAATTGACTGTCCTTTCCTGTTCATGTCGTAAACGACCGATTTATTGTCCACAGAAAGATTGATATTGCTTTGCAGACTTGTGTCTACCGTGAGTACTATCGGCAGGTCGATGAAAATATATCCTTTCACAGGCACTGGAATATACGGTCGAAACTGTACAGACAAGCTGTCACAAGAGAAATTGCTTATATTGTTGGACAGGACCAAACTTGGAGATGTCAAGTTCGAATATTCCACAACCAGAGACGACTGGTTTCTCGCATCAATTACGCTTTTGATACACAATGAAGTATCATTGTACCAACATTGGGAATCAATAAACTCAAAGACAAAGAAGTCGGACCTTGAGATTGCGCTCGGAGCCCTGACCTGCAACGAAAAAGTATACTGCTTCACATCGGATAAGTTTATACAAGAATCCAACAGCTTGACTTGGACTGACTGTACTACATCATGATTGTAATTGGGTAAACAGAATGGTTGTAATTGACTACAATTCGGTGAAATGTAATTTGGAGCACACGATTTTGTTAAGTCGGATGTAACTGAGATGGCGCAAAACTGATTGGTTCCATCTTGACGAGTAATTAGCAGCTCGCCACGGGTAAGATTGTCACAACTGTAATAGTGGATCGGAAGAGAGATTTTCAGAGTCGAATTCTTGGACCACTTGAAAGCTGTTGAAAGCTGGACCTGAATAACATTTCTTGAACCAGTTGTCAGAGCAGACTTGGGAGAAGCAGCAGATGTAAAAACACCTGGTCTTAGACAGCACTCGACCAATGGGCAACCTTTACAGACATATTCACCTCGATCTACAAGATATCCATTGGCTGCCAAACTACTCACAGTATAAAGATCATGAATGGATCCTGCAAATTGTGATGCAAGAATGTTTCTCATATGTAGACGAACATTCGAATTCGAAATTATTCTTATTCCAAACTTGATATCAAGTGATCTCCGATCAAAGAAAGATACTCTCGAAACACTTGTTACATCTGTGTCCTGAACATAAATTGAAAAGGTAACATTTTCGTATTGAAGAACTTGAAAGTCGGAGGGGAATTGTACCCTGAAAGATCCGTTGAGAATTTCGTTTGATATTTGGAATGAAACATTAACAGCAAACAAATTAGCTGCATACAACGACTCTGACTGAATCCTAATGTGCGATATTAATCCTGGTTTCAATGGTTGTAACTGGAATCCGGTAGAATACTGAGTTATGAAAGCCTTGTTCAAATATGCTTGGGCTACAAATACGCTTGAATTCAACGCTTCTAACGAGGTGTACCAAGGGAATTCCACGTCAGTCAGAACAAACTCAAACACTGACTCAGACGGAATGGTGCTATTCACGAAAACTAATGCCGAGGGCAGGGCTGAGAAGGGGTAAATCTGAAGAGTTGGCAGAAAAGATCCTAATGTTTTCAGTGTGAAGGTCCCATTGAAAGGTACTTTCACCGTCAATTCCTGAGTTTTTTGAACATTTGTTTGATTGCTAGCAGAGTAGTTAGTGGACATGCTGCAGGACAAATTTTGTGCAAAGTCACTGTAATTTGAACATGAAAGATTACTGGTGTTGTTTGTTGAATTCTCAAGGATCAGTCTTGTGTAAATTTGAGAATATATCTCAGATTTCCAAGAAAGTCTGAAATCTTTCGGTAAAATAACGCCAATCACACTTGATGTAGGAATCGATTTCACAGTCATCATTCGGAATGTCAAGGACCCATTAAAAGCGATTGAGAAATTTTCCGATGTCACAGATGGTTGCCGAAAGTAATCAGGCTGAAGAACGACGTCACTAACATTTAGCGACCTTGCGATCATCGAACATGTCCACGGAGTTGTACAACTTTGGTTAGAGGTCAAAACAGCCAATTGAAAGGAGCCATTTGGAAAGGGGAAAATGCCAGATATTTCGAAAGAAATCTTGACATGTTGATTCGGCAGGATTGCTGCTGGCGCTCGAATTTCAATGCGACTTCCTCCATAGTTTTCAATCAAACAATGCGCTAAGCTTATGTTCTTCAGTTTGCTTGAATACCCAGGGTCTACTTGATCGTATACTCCAAAGCCGAAAACGTTGGAAGATGGAACAGGAAACCCCAACGGCGGTGTTTGCACCTTCACTTTGGGGATGTCAGATATACCTTGTGGTAGAATGAAAAAGTGTTCATGCCGAGCTTTGGTATCAACACATCGCTTATCATAGCTTCCGTACTTGAATGTACAGTTGTATGTAGTAGACTCTGATCGAGAGATCACATAAAGGTCTGTGCCTACCTGAATTATATGAGAATGAGGCACATCAGATCCAGGATGCCAAGGATGTGAAAAGAAATAGATGTAATCTTGATTTTGTAACTGAATACGCCGTGTTACCACCTCCTCCACTTTGTCATAAAGAAAAATTGCAAGCTTCTTTCCAGATCGTTGAAACTGTGATGAATTGAGGGAGACGCCCACCTCAATAGCATACTCATTTGCTTCCCTTGGCAAAGCACAACTTATTTGGTAAAGAAATGCATCAAAGCCTGAATCGTTCACCCTAAAGAGCAATGCAGGATCGTGATTCAAACCAACAAACGTATCGCTAGAGTAGTTTGAAAAGAAGACACACTTCAGTCGCGATGCATCCAAACTGATGTTGCGAGAAAAAATTGTCATTTCCAGGACCTCTGTTGAATTAAGAGCAAAATAGTTCTTCGACAGCGTCAGGGGTGAAATGATAGGTTTGCTACATTCTAATCCAGAGGAATTTAAATGTGGCGATGCAAATGTTATCATCACAGTACTTTCGCAGAAACGTTTTCCTCCATCAGTTGAGACTCGTAGCATCTCTGTCTGGAATGACGAATTTGAGTTTACACACGATTGATTCGATCCAGTGCAATCCAATTGCAAAATAAGAATATCCGAAGAAACGATTGAATGGATTCTCAAGGGGCTATTCGAACGACTGGTATCAAACTTACCCAGCGAGAAGTGGAGAGACTCGGAATTTGCACCATCAAAATTCGTCCCAATCAGGACTATCAACTCTCGGGTTCCCTGACAGACAACATCAGGAAATGCTGAGACGATCAAGGGTGTCAAGTTCGACTTCTTGACGTACAGACATTGACCACCTTTGTCTGAGCAAAAGCTCTGATCATCAAGTTGGAAACTTGTAACATTAAATGGATCTGGTGCACTGGTTGGAATTGAAAACATTATTGTTGAAAGATTCTGGATAGGAACAACACTCGAAAAATGAATCTCAAATCCTGTTTGTTTCCCATTCATGAGTATGGAAACGTTCTGCAACAAGGATGGTGCTGACCCAGTTAGCCTTACTTGTGAATCAAAGTCAATTTCGTTTTCATTAAGAGACACATTCTGAGATAAATAAGTCGAAATGCCAAAAGATCCATCGTTTGCGTACGACTGCACAGCTATATTTTCAATGATCATATTGATGTACATTTGACTCTGCACGGATGCAGGAGGAGCAATAAACATTGAGTTGTTGCTGATTAAAATGATTTGCGATGGTTGAAAACCAGAGCTTGGAATCTCGAATGACCAACCAATCCAACCTGTAAGGAATCTAGCTTGCTGGATATGATATCCTATCGGAAAATGAATTGCGAACATTCCACCGCTTGGTATGGGGTTGAAAACCTGGAAACGGAAGATTATACCGACGTAGTCAAATGCAGCCTGATTTAGTTTCTGTGATGAGGCAAATAAGAGAGTGTTTGGATAAATGAAGTTGGCAGGAATACTGCCCTGGTCTATGATTGAACCTTGCGTGTCTTCTACCTTCAATGAATACGCTCCATCTTTGCCCGAGAACCGCCTGAGAGTTACCGGAAACACGGAAAACGAGACGAAGATGCCAACGTTGTTGGGGTCGTACAATGATGCTTTGGTTGAGTACACCTGTAGGGAAGAAGGAAATATGGGGCTTGCGCTTTTACAGTAAGAGACTTCCATGTTTCCGAATCGTACTTGAAAGGAGATCGAATCTTTGTTTGAAATTTCCACCGGTGGTATATACGAAGTGCAGGAGGAAGCATTGCACCTAGTGTAGCACGTGAAATTCTGCAAGCTTATTGAAAGAGGTCCACTTATCTCAAACTTCTGTGGCAATTCAACATCAACAATACCACTAGCGGGGAAGGGGTTTGAAGTCTCCAACGATATAGACAGTAATGCATCATTCCCTGCGGCACTGCTGTTCGTCGAAACATTGAGGTTGTAAATTTCACCAGGAAGAGTTTGCGGAAACAAATTTACGGCATAATTTGACTGCAGAGCATAGGGGCATTCTAATGCTGCGAATTCTTGACAATTGCTTGTCGTCGTCGCAATGTAAAAGTTGTGCAACCTATCTTGTGTACCACCCCTTGAGATTCCAATGCCGTTGAAGGCTAGCATCAATGGACTGATCGACAGGACCGAGCTGTTAAGCTTGATGCGGAGAAATACGGAGAAAGTATCCTGTTGCGGAATAGCAGACGAGTTTACAGATTCAAAGTTACCTTGTTGTATCACATCAGACATTTGATATAAAGTGTAGTTGAACGATAAGACATCCACAAAATATCCTTGTGGTAGCATCACGTGGATTTCATAATCGACGAACAGGTCAAATGTGCTCAAGAAAGAAACCTCAAAGCTTGCTATCGAACTCGATCGAGATCCGTTGAGTCTGAAAACCTTTCCAGACAGATTAACGTTAGGGAGTATATCAGGATATATCGGGGGAGCGGCTATTTGTGCGTATTCGATCAGGAAATCATTTTGATCCTTGAGTTGAATAGCAAAATTTCCTCCAGGAACAGTCTTCCCAGAATAGCTGATACTTGCAGGCAAAGGATTCACGACTGGACCAAATCGAAACAGAATCGTTGTGTTAAAGGGAACATCAAAGTTGTTGGAGCAACGCTCGAATATAAGGGAATTGTTGGATGCTTTCGTCAATTGCAAAGTTCCATAAATTCCCCGAGTGTGACCTAGGACTTGGGTACTAATGTTCAACGATCCGAAGCTCCGATTATCAAAACTGATACATTCAGCGTATATCGGAGTCTTCAAACAAGATATTGAGCCAGGATAAAATTTTTGAACGGCATTCGAGTTGAAAACGGTAGTGCTCATCAATGCCTTGTACCCTTTCGGAAGTGTTACTTCTATATAGTCTTTGGTGTTAGCTTGCATGCCAGATATTGTTCTGTATTCAATCTCAAGCCATGTGATCGATCCTGCCAATCGACTGCTTGAGTAAAGGGATGTGAAAGGTGCTTTAAAGGCTTCTATGGTTAGTGGTCCAGTGAGGAAATGAATTTCCATAAGATTCTTGAAAGGAGAGAGAAACTGTACTTTGAATGGATTCTTCAAATATAATGAAGCATTCAAGCGGAAATTTGACTCAGGACGTCGAGGATTCTGAAGTTTGCCATCAATTGACATTGCGATCAAGCCACTACTAGAATTAGAGCAATTTCCTTGGCAAGGATGGACATCCGATCCAAAACGAAAAGACAGAGTGCCTGGATCATTGCTTTCCACGATGCTAATGTTTGCAGCAACCGGATCGAGGCAGTTGGAAACTAAGTATTTCTGGCATGTTGACTCCACCGACTGATTGAGATGAGCAAAAACGGAGAATTGTCTCAAAGTTTGGACGTCGTAAAATACATTGGAGTATTGCTGATAGGGACTGAATGGAGACACAGGAAAAGAAACACTGACAATACTATCTGCATAGATTGTTTGATTGAATTTGATGGTCACGGAGATTCCACCTTTGCCAAACGAGGATTTGTTTTCCAAATTGATCAACAATTGAATATTCATCGTACGATAGTCTTCTAATAATCTATTTTTCACGGAAGAGTTGCCTTGGAATTCTGCAAGATACGATGTGTTTGAAATTGCTCTAATTTCTTGAATAACATTGTAAAATCCATAATGGGGAGGGTTTTGCAAACAACAGAAGGATACGCTGATCTTTGATTGAATGGCGTCGTTGTACTCCATGGCTTTGTACATCTCCGTCAACTGAGAATCAGACAGGAAAATTTGCAGTATGTCTTGATTGTAATTTACAATCTGTATCTCGTACTGTAAGAACAGAAAGGTAACGAAGGTACCATTGCGCAAGTACAACGGAAATTGTGGACTTAATCTGAATTCAAGGTAGCTTTCGTTCGCCAGAACACCATACAAAGAAATTGTTACATTCACCCTGGTTTCTCTATTCACAACATTCTCTATCAAATCAACTTGATCCACTGTCAGAATTCCCACAGTCGTTCGCTCTGCAGGAATACCAAAGGCTCTAGCTATGATTTGCCTCTGATTAAAGAACTCCCCCGATATAGTAAAATCGAAATATCCAGGGAGAATATTTGCTTCCAGTGGATTTCCAATATCATGTACTGTGACCGTCAGTGCATTCAGGGTCGTATTAATTTGTGCATTGCTGACAACATGCGACAGGTCCATCAGCAGATATTGCTGTTGATACGAATACGACTTTGCTGGCGCCAAACAGTCCGAGCACGAATAATTCAAATTGACGCACAGCTGAGGACTAGTGGAATTCGTTAATGACGGGTTAGTGTATACTCCACTTTGGATAATTGTGGGATGAGGAAAAGGATTGAAAACTTGGACGGATAAATTGATCGCTTGGCTAAAGCTTGCAAACGTCTCTAAGTACATCACGGCTCCAGGATTGGTGTTTAGTCTGTACCTAGTACTATAACTTCCAGCTGGAAATAGCATGGTTAATTGTGGTGAATTCGGCCAGAGGAATTCCAAGGCATTCAAAGAAAACCTAACCTCAGCAAGAGCCCCTGCTGTTGTATTCTGCGACAAGCTTGTAACGTTAAGCAACTGAGGAAGAACAAGAATTTGAAACTCTATTCTCTCCTGAACGCCAAAGCTATACATTCCAGCAATATCAAAACCTTTCAACACCACCAAGTATGAGTATCGATCATGTATATCTGGAGGATATCCTAATCCGTAGAGCGGGTTTGAAACATCAAGACTGAACGAGAAACCTTTGAGCGTCAAGTTACCATAATAAGTGATTACAATGGCTTGTCTCAGAGAATAATTGTACCGATCAGGTGGGTTTGTGCTCCTGGGTGGAATCTCGACAAGTCCCCAGGTGTAATTAAATGATTCAAGCGGTCCATAAAGGCACTGAGAAGAATTCTCAGGGCAAGGGTAAGTAATGTTAGTCTCATCCCATTGGGTGCATAAAGACTTGTTCTGGCATGTCGTATTGCTTGTGTTGTCGAAGCACCTCGAAGACCAAGTGCAAGATGTGTTCAACGTCAACGTGCAACGCTGTACAGTTGTCGAACGATTCACTTGCGACCAGCTGTTACACACCTGTGAAGCGTTGGAGGAATTGGAGTACGTCCAATTCGTACATATCGACACGTTGGTAGTGACTATCTCTTGGGAGCAAAAGGAAGTACTCTTACAAAATGAGATGTTGTGACACAGTTTTGAAACAGATCCGTTCACAAAAAAGTACGGGATCGCACATGAACTGTAATTCGTGACGATCGAGGTACACAAGGTTGCAACTGTTCCATTTTGCAACGTGAAGTTAGTGCATGAACGATTCCCGATGGATTGGTATTGCGTACAGTTTTGCTTGCAAATAGAAGGGAATACATCTATCCAGTTGGAGCAAGTGTAGGAGGTGTTGGTGCAATTCGGTGGTGGCACCTTCTTCTTGAAATCAGGAGTCTTACAATTGCCTTGTAAAGTCAATAGGCAGTTGTCAAAGAAAGCGAGATTTGACTGATTGATCTTGAAGTCTCTTGGGAAGGAAATCACAATTTTTTCATTGGTTCGAATTCCAGTTTGAAAAGATAGGTTGAAATAGAAGCCTCCTTTTCCGCCTAGGTACCCATTGCGAACATAGAGCTGATCATACTGCTGAGAGCTTGCTCGTTCATCCCAAAGGTAAACATTTAAAATTTCTGTGAAGGTGAGTGTGTAACGATTTGAGAATTGGCAATATTGTGGTACAAAGTTCTCACTGGTATCAATGAGATTAAAAACGTTGTCGACAGTGTAGACAGAGAAATTTCCTGAGAAAAGTTGAGAGTATATTGGATTGACGAAGGGAAATGGCTGGCTCAGATTGAAGATATCCACAATTGAATCGTTTGGAATCTCAGAAAAAAATTGGATGGAAATTTCAAGTCCTTTGTTGAGCGAGTAATTTGTGAACGAGTAATTCGCTTCTCCAAAATTTTCCTCACATCTAGTTCGAAGCGGATACGAGCATGATCTGTAATTTACCATTGATGTTGAATTGAACGAAATGGTTGATAGATTCAGCAAGCGTAATTGATTCAAAGGGATCACAATTCGAGCAAATCCGTAAATTGGAATTTCTTGATTTGTCATGAACGAGAATACTTGAAAGAAGGAAGATTCATTCACAGTGAAATTGTTTAGCCAGAAAGCAGCATTCGGAAGCGTGCAGGTCGACTTATTCCAAAGCTGGGGTGGCAAGTAATCAACTGCCGTCAGCACCGGAACCCTCTGTAGTCTTGATTGGGACAAGTTCAGCCTTGCTGTGCCAACTTGTATCAGGTTGTACTCTTGGTCCGCTATTCCAAAGGCAATCTCAAAGAACTGCTCAGGGAGAACATAGCGGGAAGGTATGAAGAACGACTTCAAGGTGAAGCCTATGCTGATGTTGACTCTAGGATCATAAGTCAATTCCACGAGTTGGAAGAAGCTCTGAGATGCGTTGAAAGGCAATGAATTCGTCGTACTGTTCAGTGGAGTCAGAGAGTGGATGCATCGACCAAAGTTGCATTGAAGTAGCTTTGGATTGGATGCTGCCAGCCAAATCGGAAGCTCTAGGATCAGCAAAACTTTGCCAAGAATGGGCACCGATGGTCGAATAGAAATCGTCAGGAAGTTTGATCCTAGGGTATCTGCAGATAATCCTCCACGATAAAAGTCGTACCTTGCGTACATTCTAACAGAAGTAAATTTTGAATAGTTTACACTTAATGTGCCCTGTCCTAAGTCAATCGGGATTCCATTGCTACTCAGCACTGAAATGTTGATGTTGTTGTATGTTCCAGACACATTTGGCGTTTTGAGATAACCGATTAAAGACAAATTTTTGAATAAAATTGTTTGATTGCTTGAGTAAGTCGATTCCATTCGTCTGTACGAATTTATGTAAAATGTTTGTGGATTTGACTGATTTACTGTCACATTGCACATAATTCCAAGAATGTTGCTGTAGTTAGTAAACATTACGTTTTGGATTGAGGGAGGAAACTGTATTGTAATGGAGTAGCCGCAAACAAAATCGATCGACGGAAATAGGTGTAGAGCAAAAGGAGTGAAAATTGAAACATATGGCATCTGAAGCTGGAAGTTTCCTTCAACAATTCCTGGCACTATTTGAGAGCCTGCTACATTATGTACTATGTCAATGTAATCACCAAAGTACTGCTTTGTTTGGATGGAAAAAAAGACTCGAGAAACGTATGGCAACGTTTCCAAGCCGTCAAGACGGAGCGTGACGTTGCTGAATGAAGGAATCACTTGAGAATTGGCTGCTCCACTGAATGATTGAATTCCTTGAGGAAGGTTCGTTCCGATCTCATTTTGAGGGAAACTTGTAATTGTAATTGAAATATTCTGTCCAAGCTGTGTAAGATTTCCAATGAAAAAACGCCTTGTCCCAAACACGTCTTGAAAGAATGCTTCTCGAAGCTGCAAGGCATTTGCATTTATGTTTATATCTTGCAGCTGAATATCCAGTTGTCCATGTAGAGGGATCGAATTCGAAACAGTAAATTTCAAGATCATTTCAACGACTTGACCAGGATAATGGTTTGACAGGTTCATGGAGGGATCCAAAATATTCCCTGGAGTCGTCAATATATTCTCAAGTACACTTGTGCTGTAGTTCGAGAACATTTGGTCAGCTACCGAGAAGGCAAGTTTGTTCAGGCGCCCAGAAGTTGGTGGGTTGTACACACCAATGAGAAGCACTTCGACAAGCGCATAGGTGTTTATCTGTACATCGAAAGTCAGATACAGAGCCTCCCGGTTCACTCGAAAAACAGTGAGAGAATCAATTCTGGATTGCCCGATGAATACAATGATGTCTGTCCTCGAAAAGTCGAACTTGAAATCCGAAATCGTGGTGATGTTAATAGTTTGAAACATGCCATAAGTAAAGGAATTCAAAAACAGTATTGAAAAATTACTTTGTGAACCTGCTATGGTTGAGCTCAAATATGTCATTGCTGCACCTGGGTTTGGTAGAATGGTACTAAGGGCACGGGTATATGCTATTCTCCCAATCACTCTGCTGGAGGAACCTTCAAAGATCGTCAAATTCAAGAACTGGATTTGTGGAGCCGGTACATAAGGAAATGCGAACCCCTCCATTCTGATAGAAACATTCGTCCCTACAGACACATTTTGTCCGATGAGGAAGGAAATGCTCTTTTGGTCATTCTCAAATGAGACATTCTGAACATGCAAGATCTGTTGGGAGTCATTGACCCACGTTGATACTTTTATCGATCTGTATGAATTCAATTTCATCGATCGCAGTTGATTTACATTGCATCCCCCCAGTGGACATGTGGAAAACGTGAGCGGAAATTCAATAAGAATCCGATCCCTGTCAGATAGCGGTCTTCTTACCTCCAAAGAAGTTTGAATGTACGATTGATTGATCACAGAAGGAACAAACTCCAAGATGGCTGACTTCACAATGTACGGCGCAATGATTTCACTAATGTTGTAATATGTGCGATTCAAAATTTTGATATTATGGGATTCCATCTGTTGCAATTCTAATGTGACAACGCCAACCTCTCGTTCGAAATATGACAGCAAGATATTCGGAATCACAAATGAAATCTCGTCGAAATCTGGACCTGCATTTAAGCATGTGTAATATGAAGGTTTGTAGAGAGGCATAAGAGGAACAAATGTAAGGATAACATTATTGCTATTTGCTGTATAGAACAAGTTACGAAGCAAAATGTCGTGTGTTTGTGAGATGAAACAGTCGTTCCCGCCGCACAAAAAACTGATAGTGATTGACCGTATGCCATCTCTGAGAAAAAGACTGTTTGGAAGAGTTATATTGAATCGAGTGTTTGAGAGCAGATTGATCTTGGAAAAGGAAAACTTGATTGAAAGATTCACATATTGAAAGGTGTTGATCCCATGATCTCCCAACATCTGCATGGACACGAACCTGAATGGAGGATAACGAAGTGTAATATTTTGAACTCCTGACTCACCGACAATAATAGATTGATTCATAATTGTTTCTTCCAGTCGCATCTGAAATTGAACAACTCGCTCATTTGCAAGGCTCCAATACTCTGTCATGACATCATACAATCTCCCTCTTGCAATCAAGTATTCCTTGAATGGCACATACAATTCTGGCTTGAATTGGAGTTGAATCCGCTTATCAACATTCGTTTTTGATAGGTTGAAAGCAGTTTGTAAGAATGCAATCGACTTGTTGTAAAGGGTAAATGAATCAGGGATAAAGATTGATATGGATCCCGCAAAGCACCTGCCAACAGCAAAACCAGAAAATTCAATCGTCGAGAGAACTTTTGCCTCCGCCGGGACAACGCTGAACAAGGCACCAGGCAAATTCGAAAAAGTAGTTGATGGCAACTGAAATTCTGAACTATTTTGGATCCTTCCAAGATTATCATAGATACTCATGTTGAAAGTTCTTATATTCTTTTGAAGAGTGCCTGGGTTTTGAACGTTTGCAAAAGCAATACTCAGGTTATCCAAGTTCAAGAACGAAAAGTTGGAATTGTTGCCAACCCCCTTCATCACGCAGGTACAATTTTCAAAGTTCGTGGTTAACTCAGCACAAAAGAGTATTGGTTCACCACATGGTCGAAGACAATCGGTGAATGAATATTCTTTGCAGGCATGGAGCATAAATACAGAATTCCGAGATTCACTCGGTTTGGAACTCTGCAGATATCCCACAACAGTGTTGCTCTGAATGACAACATTAAATGCCAATGGAAAGATGTCAGTATCTGTGAAATTCCATTCCCAGATGTGATCTCGGTAGATTGGAAACGACAAATCAAATCCAAAAAAATTAGACACGGAAAGATGCACTCCTCGAATGTCATAACAGGGATCGAACTCGATCGATACTATCTTTTTCCCAGCCATCTGAGAAAAGTCCAACACAACTTTTTCAGGAAAAACAGCGGTGATAGTGGCTGCTGCAGAAGCCGATGAGTCATTCGAACGGATAGTGAGAGGTATCACTGGAAAATAGGGTATCCATGTATTTGATATCCCTTGTTCCAACAGCAACCCTCTATCAGAAAGGATTGTAAAATTCCATGTCAGAATCATAGAATATGTTCTGTTGAGCAAATCAGCCTGAATTGTCAAATTTGTCCAGGATGGGATTGTAAAATTTTCGGTTCGCCTGAAGGAAAGTACCGTTCTATTTTCAAGAGAGGATATGAGTGTGTAGTTTAGACTTTCAGCCTTGGGACCATTGATAGTCTGAAAGGATAAATATGCAAAAGAAGAACCCATAACAAAATTTGAATCAAACGAAATTTCAAATTCAGCAAATCTCGAAATTGGAACACCATTCACCAGGTTAAAAATCCAGGTGTTGACCCTCAGATCCAGTTGAAGTTCGACAAACTTGACGTGATCGGGAACTACAGGAAGGTAGCCCTTGTCGATTGGGTAAACCCCCTCAGAAAATGTTTCAACCATTATTTTGTCGAAGATTGGTCCACTGTTGTTTCTCAAACCGAAACCAGAGCAATAGAAATCTAACTTTCTACTAGAGAAATTCTGCTTCAGATTCACGATATTCAAGCAAGAGAAGTCAATTGACTTGAAGACTTTCAAATCGAGATCGAAAGGGGCTCGACACAATATATTTGCGGATGATGTCACATCTAGCAGATATCTGGGGACACACACTCTTATGAGATCACCGCCGAAGTAAGGATTGGTCAAAACCACCGAAAAATTCATAGAGACGTTCTGTGCTCCAGCAACGTTTGGCCAGATTTCAACTTTTCCCGAAGCATTGTACGGACCCAACTTCAAATAGGCCTGTCCAACAAGAAAATTCTTCGTAGCTGCTGGGGACTCGTACACTCGTATTGATATTGGAGACGTACTGCAAAATTGTCTTGGACCAGGGAGAGAACAGGTATGTGGCAGGAAGGTCTCAACACCTGTGAGATTCAAAAGAAGAGTTGAATCAACTGCAATGTCCAAGGCGTTGTTCAATGTTACAGTGAGGTTCTTGTTGCTGTACTTAGCAATCCCTTGAATGGCACAACCCAGCGTCGCTATGCTCTCTGACGGACAATATGAAGGAGCATAAGACAAGATGTTATTGCTTTCATGAGATGTGCCAAAGGCAACACCCTCAGACAAATTGAGCTCCAGACGTCCGTTGCCAGGAATCCAGCTCGATGACTGAAACTGGATGTATAGATTCAGCCCTTCAAGTCGTGTTGAAACATTGATGAATGAATTCGGAACAAAGTAAAGTGGAATCGCATTTGGGTATGAAGGATCATTAATTCCTTGTTGATAAAACATGATCTGTATGCAGCCTGGACAGTTCAGATAAGGATGGTATTCGAAGACAAAGAGTCCGAAGAAATCCCGTTGTTCATAACTTGGTTTAAAGAGTCCTGCAAATTCAATCAGTCAGTGGCAAATAACATCACATGCAAGAGAGTCATCACCTGAGTAGAGTCCATTCTGAAGTCCTTGGATGGAAAATTGGATGAACTGTGTAGAGTTTGTGCTTGTAGATCCACTAAGATTAAAGTACATGACACTTGAAAATGCCGTATTGTCGGGTTGAAATAGAGAATAATTCAACCATGGAAGATAATATCCTTGCAGATTACTAACGTCCTGAACCTTTTCTATACGGACTTGACTGCTGGAATCTGAAGCCGGAATCAAGATAGTTCCCAGTCTCGTTGTGGTGGAGCATACTCGAAATGTCCTTGGAAACTGCAAAACAAGTAAATATGAAGAGTTTTCTCGAAGCGGCGCTGTAGGAGGGACAGCAAAGGAGATCAATGCATTGGTGATAGCGCCTGCAGTGTAGTTTGATAGCGTAATCTTTGCATCTGTAGTAGGCACACTCCCAGAAGGAATAGAGGGAGCTGAGGTTGCGTTGGAGATGTTGGATATCGATGAACTAGATCCTCCAGCCACCGATGAGTTGGAGGCATTGGCCAAGTTCGACACCTGAAGAAGAGAACGAAGCGAGGAGCGGGCAGGCATTGCAGATGCATCACCAGCAGCATGAGCTCGCTGTGCAGAACCTCGTATTGCGAGAACGACAGCCCCTGAACCTCCCTCGCAGCCTCCGCTATTCTGTCCTCCCCCTCCCCCTCCCCCTCCCCCTCCTGTTCCAAATATACCAGGAGTGCATGTCTGGAAATATCCTCCTGCTCCGCCTCCTCCACGACTTGTTGAAGGCTTAAAGGCATTTTGTGCAGTTGACATTGATACGTTCATATTCTGAGCTCCTCCTCCGCCCCCGCCTGCTATCCATCCAGCCTGCCCTATCCGATTTCCAACATATGGTGAGACGTCTATCCCTCGTCCTCCCGCCCCAGCCCCACGCAAGCAATGTCCAGAGGCACCAGGTGCCCCAGCACCTCCTCCTCCTCCGTGGGAAAAGCGGGGTTCTTCTGCGCAAGCATCTTCTAGAGTTCCTGAGCCACCATCGTTGCCAAAGACCAGGAACCCCTCGTAAGAGCGTTGCGTGCTCAATCCAGCATTGAGAGTTCCCGAGCCTCCCCCCCCGCTCCCACCGTTGTGACCGATGGATTTCACCTGTGCACGTAGAGATCTGGAGGCTCCTCCACCTCCACCCTCTGCAACGAACGAGTCGAAAGAGCTTGAGAACCCTCTCCCTCCACAGCCAGGCTCTGCCCAATCAGAACCCCCTCCGCCTCCACCCCTACCCACAGTTACAGAATGAAAGCCAGCCGCGATGTGCAAGGATCTCGACAGCAAGACACCTCCTCCTCCGCCTCCTCCACCGAATGCAGCTCCACCCCCACCTCCACCCAAGACAACCACTGCTGCCATAATTTCCCTTGGAAAGTACAGATTGTATACTGTGACATTATGCAGTCCCTGGTATGGCAGGAGCAGGTAACAGAGTTCTGCATCTTCGTTTCCTATCCTTTCATGGTATGATTGGGGGTTGGGACTACGAACGCCGGGGGCACTCTGAACTGAAACCCAATCTGAAGGGCAAGAAACTGGTACATCACATCCAAATCCAGGGACTATTTGAGGGTTGAAGACTGATTCAAGATAGCGTAATTCAATACCATGCGAAAGATACCATTTCAAAGAATAAACCAAAGCCTCCATGTCGTCTGCAGACAAACCATGCTCCCATATGTACACCTGTGAAAATGAAAAGTCGCTGGAATCATTCGGAAAGAGACCAGCATTTATCATCATATTCCCAAAGACCTCCCCACCAATGCTGGTTCCCACAGACAATACATCTCCATGTAAGGAAGACACCTTCACATTCGCAGGAGTTTCCCCGGAATTCTTCGTGCAGATCACGAGCCAATCAAGAGGGTTTGAATAAGCCTGCTGCTTCTGTGTCATCCATGATTGTGAATGTGATACACCGACTGCATTGAAGTAGTGACCCAACGTGAAATCCGTCGATCCTTGTATTATCCTCCTTCTATTGGAACCAGCATATCGTGTCACCGCACATATCGTAAAAGATCTTGGAATACTTCCAAAAGGCCACAGCATAGCAGAAGACATGTTGCCATTCAAAGAGCTGATGGGTGCATCTGCTCCGAACCCCTTCTTCTTCTCATACCTCAAATCACCTCTGCTGGTTACCGGCAGCTGCCTACCGAATGATTCTGATATTGTCCTGGTGTGAGGATCCCAGTCTTCGGCGTGGTAAACTCCCCAAGCCGGCCTAGCAGCAAGGATTTGTGCTACTCGTTGCATCGCATTGGTATGCACGCTTGCTCCTTCTTTGCATACAGCTGGTAAATTCACCGAATCCAGGATGCAATCGGATAGCTTGGCAGCCCCACTGTGGTTGGTCGTATACCCGGAAGGACACTTTGAACAACCCCCAAAAACTCTTAATTCAGCGATTTCAACATGCGTGCGTAGGTCGCTGTCTGCGATTACTAGCCATATGTATCTCCCTTTCAAGTTACAAGGAATCGTATACGTAGTTGAAACATTGAATCGCGTTCTACTGAAAACATCTCCGTTGCTGTTACTATAAGTACAGATAGGATTGATGTGAAATGAAGTTGGATCGTCTCCAACAAAAACTTGCAAAATTCCTGACGATATTTGTTTTGAAATATGCCGGACTTGTATACTCTGAATCCATTTAGGTCTACCAAGATCTACACCAAGATGCGGCACTGTGCCGTTAAAAACGTAACGAAACGTTGTGTGAGGAGTGCTGTCTGCTGCATTATTGATGTTGTCTGCATCAATTGAAAGTTGTCTACATTTGGAATTTCGTCGAACTCCGCATGTGTGAAGTAATTCTCTTGCAAATGTAGTAGAGTCGAAAGAACCTACTGTACATCTTGGATTTACATGCTGTACACTGTTCTGAAAGGCAGGTTGAGCGTGAAAGAGAAGTAAAGATGCGAGAATGTAGAGAAGGAGCATAGTGGAGGTTGTCAGATGAAAATCAAGCATGTATGGCGACTGCTATCTGAACTCCCGCATGAGCGGGTAAGGAGCATTGAGAGGAACTATGAGGGTGGGGTAGTGAAGGGATAGGAAAGGTTCTGAGGCGAGTCTGCTTTTCATAATAACCTTTCATAGTCTTCCTAGGTCTTCATTCATCCTCTACCCCATCCCACCCCTACCCCACCCCTCTCCTCCTGCCGTAACCTTTCGCACTTACGGTCGTTCGGCTTAACCCCAGGAAACTGGCTGGTACTAAAATAGTGGTACTATTTAATTACTCACTTGTTTACTTGAAGTACACATAGTACTCAACATCTGCTCTTGTACTGCACAAATTTAGTACCGCCGAGACTCCTCGGATCTGTGAGGTACCAGGTGCAACTTTAGTTACTACCAGTTCGACTGCTATAGCTTACACGACGAGGCGGACTCACCGTGACGGCCCGGGACCGTCTCCGACAGCATTGCCGGACGCCCCGGCGGGCCCTGGCCGGCACTAGGGCCAGCCTTGAGTAGCCTAGTAGGCTCACCGTCACTGCCGCCGCTGAGATCGATGCCGGGCTCGATCTCAGGCTATTCATCAACGGCTGGCTGCATAGCGCCGGACGGTCCGTTCGAAATTCGGGCACCGTGTCAAGTTACTAAGTTAGAGCCGCTGCCACCGCACGCGGCAGCCTGCGGCAGCGGCCAGAGCCGCCGCCTCCGGGCCGGGGACCGGGAGCGCCGGGCGCCGGGCGGCTCAGTGAGTGCCATTGCTGGCCCGCCGTAGTACGGTCATGGACCGGGGACGCCGTTCCACTACAAGGCCGCCTGGTGGCCACTGACTCAGCGTGACTCCTGCCGGGTCCGACTCTCCGCCCGGCCGGCCCGGGCCCCGGCGGCCCGGTGACGGAACCGTCACGGTTCCGTCAAGCCCCCCCGCCGGCGTAGTACGGTCCGATAGCCGGCGGGCCCCCGTCCGGGGTAGTGCCCGGTGCCGCGGCTCAGTCATCCTGCTTTGCTCATGTGTGGTGTTTGCCGCAATGGCTTGAAGTTGGGGGATGGAGGAGGAAGGAAAGAGGGAGCGGACGCTGACATATTGAGAAGCAGCTAGGACGGTGAAAGAGCAGAAGCGGGAGTGGGAGAAGTGGAAGCAGAACAGAATTTGAACGATAGGACAATCTAGAAATCGGTCAGTCTGTTTCAACCTGTAACCATGAAAACAGATCTTCGCCATGAAAGCTTTCTTTCAGCAAGCCAAAGAGCTCATGGAGGGCAAGCCTTCCAAACAAGTGATTGAAACAACTATTGAGGGGGAGCTGACTTGGTGAACAGTGCAGACAGGCTGTAGTCTACACGGTGTTGTGGTATGAGAAGTCAAAGCACCGGGTCTTTCTTGATCTCGGGGCCACCATGGGTGATCATCTTTCTGCTATTGAGCTTGTGCTGACAGTCGTCCCCAGCTTCTTTCCAGCTAAGTGTTTTCCTTGTTACGGGAGTTCTCCCGGCCAGGCAGAAAATTCTGCTCAACGTACCAGAAAGGTGGGAGAGGAAGGCGAGCTGAACCGCACTACAGAACTCTACTCCTATGGAGCCCAACGCGGACCTCTCCAAGCTCTTCCTGCAGGATGGAGTTGAAATGACGCTGGAGCAGTAGGCCTGGCGAGTTTGCACTCGGAAGAGATGACTGCAACCGCAGGCTTCCATGGGGTCAAGAAGTCGAGCCCATCTCGCTGACCAAGTAAGCCGATGCTTCCAGGCCATAGACTCTCACACCAATGTCTTCAGACATCTTGTCGACCGGATCGGAAGCAAGTGTATAGTGATGGAGGAGGTACAGTATCTCACTGGACATCTCAGACGAGCGCACATCTTCACCTGTTGTGATGTCATGTCATACACATGATTTACTTGATCTGTACAGCAAGCCAACGCCCTGGAAGCTCTGCTCCTCGTGAAACGCCTCGATGTCGATGCCGAACTTCCCAAGAAACTGTTGAGGTATCTAATCATGACCCTGATGCGCCTGGGCCTAACGATCTTCAGCTTGACAACTTTCATGCATGACGCTGCACAAAAGGTTGCCTGCAATCGCCTCACCCATGTCCCCACCTGCTTCTCACTGACACGTCTCAGCTCCTGCTGAAGGTCGACGAGATCGAGGGCGAAGAGCCGCACAGGCAGGCAAGGAAGGTTGAGAAGAGAAGGAAAGACGTGCTTGAACTCAGCTTTTGTATCCAGATGTTCGTCCACAAGATGAACTCTGTGCTTGACAGACTCGAGCGCATGAGTCAGAGGTGATGATGCGCCATGAGCGGCAGGCTGTGACCTCTTCCTCGAGGTTGATGCCCACGGACAAGCAAAGCACGACGCTCTCTCCAGCTGCTGCCCAGCGGAAGCAAGTGAATGAAGGGAAGGAGACGGAGCAGAAACAAGAGGAAGGGAAGATGGAACTTGAGGAGCATGGAGGTGAGGAGAAGTCTTCACCGCAAGGAGTTCCACCTGCTCCTTCGGAACCACAAGTCACTTTGGTGGAGGAGGTCAAGGGAGAACAAGGTCATGATGTTCCCGACCGGGGGTCTACGTGAAGGGAGGACAAGCTGCGAGTTCCCTACTGCAAGTTACATTTCTTTCTATACAAACATTGCTGATCCATGCATATACATATCGTCTCTCCCCGTTCGCCCCATCCCATCATTCTCGCTAGATTTGTTTCTCGACAATGGTCCGCTCCAGGTGATTCAGCTCTCGCAAGGCAAGCTCCACCTCCTCTGCATTCTTCGTCACCTCGCATGTCCTTCCTCTTGTCACCTCACCCAGCGTCTTGCAGGCAGGTTCGCTGTCTTGCATGAGCTGCGAGCGGATCTCAGCCGTCCTCTCCCCTGTCAGATGTCTGCACCCCCGTCAGGTCTCTTCGTGCTCTTCATCGCTTACCGCGCGCAGCCGCAGACAGGCGGCGAGGAACTTGCGTCCTCCTCCCAGCTCTTGAAGGAGCTGACCATGTACTTGTAGGAGTGGAAGATGGCGAGGGCAAAACGCCTGCCAAGGATCAGGAGGGGCGACAAGGAACAAGAAAGTGATGCATGTGTCAACCCAGTTGCAAAGATCAGAAAGTGAGCAAGAAGGAGAGCAGGACAAGAAACAATCTTTGATGTTGATGAGGTTGAGGCTGCGGAGGAGGATGCAAAGAGGAGACAAGAAGAAGGAAAGAGAAGAGAGATCAACCCGAAGAGATCGTCATTGCGAACAAGCTCTCGTCGCATTGTTAGCGGGATTTCAAGTTGGATTGCCTGCAGAAGAACGTGAAAAACGATCAAGGGAGTGAGGGTGGAGACGATACAACATACAACGAGTCAAAATCAGCAATATCTCAGCTATAAAGCTGATTTTTACCGGGATTCTCAGGTTGACAGATTGATGTGAGATCGTCTCGAATGTGCTATTGGAAGTTGAGAAAAGTTTCGTTTCCAACTCGTTCTTACCTTCCCCCCCAGTAGGCGTTCAGGTACGGATCCTCCTCCACAGTCATGGGCATCTGAAGATCGCGTCAACTCCTATCTGTGTCCTTGCTCCAACTTAACCATCTTTCCATGCACCAGAAAATGCTTCCCCTTCACCCCCTTGAACGCTTCTCGCATCCCCGAAGCGAGATGCTGCACAACATGGTCAAACGTCCCCTACTCTTAACTCCTCGTCTGCGTCCTCATCCTCGTCCTCATCCTCGTCCTCCGCTCTCCCTCTCCTCATCCTCCCTCTACTCGTCTTCTCTTCTCCCCACCTCTTTGAGTGCGACGAACTCTGCATGCTTCTCGGAGTCTCCCTTTGCAGCCCAGCAATTCTCCATCGGGCCCATGCCTGGGGAAACGTCATGACTTCATTCCCCCGTCCTCTTGTGCAGCGACGACAGACCGATATCCAAGTCGAGGTTGTCCTTGCGATCCATCTTGCCGTGAATATCCACGTGAAAGATGGGCGCAGGTGGCGCGAGTGAGCCTGCTGACTCCTTCTTCTCCTCTCCCACTGCGCGACTCCCCGCGATTTCTCTCCTGTCCTCTCCAACTCTCTGACTCTCGCTGCTGTCCTGCGGGAGCTGCTGCTCCTCTCGGTTGAGCTTCTCCCTGCTCGAGCGCCAGTGATCCTTGAAGAGATGGAGGGCGTGATGCCACGGGGAGAAGGGCGACTGAGCCTGCGGAAGCGATCCATCCAGAGTTAGGAAGAGAAACAGCAGAGAGAGAGCAGGAAGGCAGAGGAGCAGGCAAGTCAGCGGAGAGTCGCAAGGGAATGAGGGGAAGAAATATCGGAGGAGTCGAGTTGGAGAAGAGTGAGGTCGCTTGAGGGAAGGAGGCGGCGAAGGAGGCAAACTACGAATGCAAGTGGATACGATGAAGACCCAAGGGGATGGGAAGATAGCATGCAGGAGGTCGGGGAATGAGGCGAAAACGTTTGAGGGGGAAGGAGAGGAGGGGGAGGCAAAGACAGACCTGAGTGAGATAGTTGGGGTCAAGATGCCGAGGGTCTCCTTTCCTCGCCACCATGCGATTCCAGATGATGTAGGAGGCCGGCTGGAGGCCCCAACCCTCAGACGCGAGGACATAGCGCTGAGATGAGAGGAGGTGAAGAAGCAAGGAGGAGGAGGAGGAGGAGGAGGGTGAGGAGGAGGAGGAAGAGGAGGAGGAGAAGGAGGGGCTCTCAGTACCTTTCCCAGGTAAGGTTCGAGGAAGGCGGCAAGCTTCAAAACGATCTCAGAGGAGAACTTCTCTCTCTTGTGAATTCTCTTCCGCTCTCCGTCCTGCCCTCTCATCAACCCTCACTCTTGCGCCACGGACACGCGCACCTTTCCTCCTCGGACGATGTTTAGGCTGTGAGGGGCGGTGAAGAGGATGGGGCCACCGAGGTTAAAGATGATCTCAGGGTCTCCAGCAAGGCCTGCCACCGTGTCGATAACTTTCCTCTTCCTCTTTTGACTTCACTAGCTGCACCTGAGACTTTCCCTCCCTTTCCGCTCGCTACAGGAAGCATCGGCTTCTGCTCTGGCATCCTTCGTTCCTGCAGGAGAGTTTAGCTGTTCTGCATCCTCCCTCTTGTCCCACCGAAGAGACTTCGCGGAGCCTCCTCCTCGACCACGCCACACTCCCTCCACCCAACAGCGCGTTGGACCCGAGCAGGAGACCGTCGTTGCCCTGCCCATCAGCAGCTGCAGCAGCGGAGAACGAGCTGGAGGAGAATGAAGGTGCCTCATCCTCACTCCCTCCGTCGCTCGCGTGCCCCTCGTTCCTCGTCGTCAGCTCATCATCCCCGACCTTCCCCGACCCTTCAATTTCACGCACTCTCTCAATCTCTGTAGCAGCTGGGAAATCATCTTTACCAGCTGCCTCGCTCGGATCCGGTGACCCCTTGGTCTTCCCCCCCCCACCTCCCACCTGCCTCTTCACCTGAGCATCTCAGTGTCAAGCGGCTTGTAAAAGTCCATGAGATCGTCACATTCTGACTGCTACGCTGATCCTCCACCTGCTCCTCAACGTCAACAACTTTTACACCTCCACTCCTCCACTCCTCCTCCTTCGACCCTCGGGACTTCTTTCCTTTCCCCCCCCCCCCCTCCCCCCCCCTCCCCCCCCGGGTCCTCCCCAGCGCATGCGTGTCACCTTGGACTTTTGTATCCCTTCTGTCGCCTTGCTGCCATTCTCCGGCAGGCTTCCACCTGACGCCGGACGAGAATTCCTACTCGACGCCTGCATCTGATTGTAAGATGCTTCCTTTCCCACATGCACAGCATACCTGGGAAGCGTTGGCCGACGACGGGCGCGCAAGCTTCAGTGAAGCACTGCTGTTGTCTCCCTTCAGCTTGTCCGTTGTCCACACTACGTTTCCTCCTCCTCCTTCACTTCGCTTTGCTGCAGCAGGAGGAAATTCTGCAGCACCCTCTCCTCTGATTCGACGCAGTTGCCACGAACGATTTACATTCTCTTCCACTGATTTCCTCCTGGAGCCTTCGTGTGATGTACCTCCTCCTCCTCCTCCTGCCTCTTCCCTCCCTCCTTGGTTGCAGTGACTTTGATTTCGGTCTGAACCATGGCGGCGGGCAGGCGGATTGAGAATCTTGTGCTCCGTCACTGATGCCCTGTGCTGTTTCTGGGCGGATGCGTCCATGCGTTGCACCTGCTCGCATGTCATCGCAGACACATTCGTCAGGGAGAGGAGGGGGAGAGGCTTTAGCCTCAGCCTGAGAGGCAACAACGGAAGGAACAGGCAGGACAAGCTGAGCTCACGCAGGTGACAGGGAGGACGCGAGCAAAGGGATGAGCACAGCAGCGAGGAGAGAGGCAGGCAAATGGAGCCTTACCTGAGTGTGGGTGATCTGACCCAGCACAGAGTAAACGCAGCGCACGCACTCGTGCCCTCGGATGAGACCTTGACTCCTGCCGATCCTCTGCAGGGATCAACGAGCTCAGCAGGATCAAGAGACGGCAGGAGGGCTCACATCCCAGACCAAGAACAGGTCATCGTAGGGCAACGTGGCAAAGTTGAAACTTTCTATCGCAAGAAGGATCTTCTCGAGCCGCGGGGTGGGCACCGAAGGCCCTTCCTCCTTTGGCTGTGAGAACAGATCTCGGAGGAAAGGAATCTTGCAACGAGCCCCAAGGTCAGCGGCTGATTGCACAGACGCAGGAACAAGAAACCGATTCTCTGAAGAGCCTCTCGGTGGTCTGGACAGGTACTCTTCCACCAGGGAGGTCCTGCAACCGTGTAAGCAAGCAGCATGTGAAAGGGTCAGCGGCTTCTTGACCTGTCGCTTCAGCATCGCGTCTAGAGCAGCATCGATGTCCTCTCGGGACCTCCGAGTGTCACGTACTACCTGTCAGGGTGTTTCTGCTTGAGTCTGGAAGGAACCAGCAAGCTCAGAAGACCTGCTCCCATTGCTCCTGCGTCAACTCCGACAGGCGGATTCTGGTCGAGCCTGTTACCTGCGATGTACAAAAGCTCTCACACCTCACAGAAAGTGCTTCCAGCCGCAGACAGACACCATGGTGATCAAACTCACCGCAAAGAGAGAGGTCTGCAACCTCCGCCACTCTTCATTGCTCCAATTCAACTCCGGAGCCATGCTGATTTGTACTATAGAGCTCGCCACCCTCACGGATCAAGGTGCAGTGTCAAGCACCTCCTAGTCTACTCATCGTAGACACGAACTAGGAGACGGATCGAATAATCCTCATCCTAGAACGATACCAAGTCATCAGTTCTACTATCAAATAAGCCCGTTGTGAAGCACGTTGGAGGCGAGGAGCAGTCATTGGGCACTGCCTGAATTTGTGTTTCTGTCTAGCAAGCGACATCCTCTTCCTTTGTTTTCAAGGACAAACTAACGTGTACTTGGTATCCTCCTCTTACAATTATTGCTCGTGCCCTCGGTGTCTCATTGTCGTAAAACAATCTTCAGGAGCTGAATAAAACATCCTAATCCAGCTGCACTCCTTGTTCAAACCATGCTCTACGTAACTCCATCTTACAAATCATCCGAACATCCACTCATAATCATCTTGGCTATCATGCCACATCCGTCGCGTCCTGAATATCACAGAAAGCCATCTTGTTCATTGTTTCTCAATCCTCCAACGCAGAGTTTCCTCTCTCTGTTCGCTCTGCTCATTATCTCATTCTGATTCTATCTCGTGATCCAACTTCATCTTGTAATCTCTATGATCTCCTCCCACATCTCCTCCTCCTTCTCCTCCTCCTCCTCCTTCTCCCCCGCCTCCGCATTCGCCCTCGCGTCGTCTCCTGCCATTCTTCAGTCAAGACTGTACCCCACTGGTATATCGAACCCGTCCATCTCCACCCCCTACCCCCTCCCCAACTCCCAAAGCCCAGTACCCCCGTAGTCCTTTTGTTACCTGTCGTCCCTACCCCCTGTTTTCCCCGTCAACCTACCACCACACTTCGATTTGCACCCCTGTTTCGAATTACCCCCTTGGCACACTACCCCAAACTTTACCCGTACCCACCACCTGTTTGAGTACCCCCACCTTCAATTCGATACTGCTGATAGAGATGATTCGAGGGTAGGGTGGGTTTTCCCTCTACTACCGGTGGTATAAATTGGTGTTTGCGGGGTGGAGAGGGCAGCACCGTTAGGGGCATTTAACATTACTTTTGAAATATTATCAATAATTCAACTATTTAATGTTATTTGTTTTAACGTTAATTGGACGGGTGGGATTTCCCGCGTTTTTCGGCCTGGTCATGTCCAAGAAGCGGCGAGCGGAAGCGGCGGACATGTCGCAAGAGGACATGGAGGAGACGCTCAAGGAAGTCAGAACTCTTGCCCGCCACCTCCAACAGTCCTCACAAGCAGCCTCCTCGGTCTCGGAGCTGGGATATACGAACCTCTTCGAAGTGTCCGATCAGAGCCCGGAAGAAGTCAGGAAGAACATTGAACTTGTCGCATGCCAGGCTGTCGCTTCCATTCTCGATGGCCGAGGTATAGACCTCTGTCATGATTGAATGTTTGTTTCTGCCTCTCCTTCGTCCTCAGATTGATGTGCAGGTCTGGCGTTTACCTTTGCTCAGCGAGGCAGTGCTACCAATGTCCAGTTCGTGCCCGAGCTTGATAGGAATTATCTTGAGTACAAGGCCATGAAGCGACAGTTTGCTGATTCCTCTCAAGTCAAGTACGCGAGAGAGAGCTGCGAGACGGTCCTTGGATGATGTGCCTTCAGGCGAACGACGATGATGACCCGCCTCATGCAGTTGGTGCATGAATTGGCGAAGAAGAACATTCACAGGTGCATTGCCTCACCACCTGGCGCTACCGCGAAGCTCCTCTCACTTGCAATTCACAGCACAAAACGTGATCTGTTCTATGCGGATGTAAAGCTGTTCGAGAAGCAGCAGAACAGTGATGCAGTGCTGGAGGAACTTTCACTGATGTTCGGATGTACTCGTCACAGTCTGCAGGTTATTTCTGCCATATCTATGCAGCTGTTCTCATTTTGGATTATTCTTTACAAGGTCACGGCATCTGAAAAAGGACTTGTGGTTGGAAGATTGCAGTTCAATGATGATGACGACTTCATTGATTGTACAAAGATGGGAAGGAGTGGAAAGAACATCCCTTCATTTTTGGATCGGTGATTTGCTTCTTTCTACCCTCAGAAGTGTAAACCATGCTCGTCTCGACAGGGTCTCAAACATCAAGTCAGACTATGACCGGTAAATGAACATGATTGTCTTCATCACATTTGTGTCGTTTTGATTGACAGTTAGTGATCTTTTGTTTTCAGGCCAGCAGAATTCATCCTTCTAGTTGAGAAAGATGCAGCTTTTCAACGTTTGGCAGAAGACAGATTCTACAATACTTATCCTTGCGTGATAATTACGGTCATTGCGGCACGAGTGCAGTCATCTCCCGAATCTTACCAGCTTCATGCAGGGCAAAGGCGAAGCAGATTTGGCTACAAGAATGTTTTTGAGGAGAGTCAAGGATGCTCTCAAGATCCCAATTCTCGGATTGTTTGATAGTGATGCCCATGGGTTGAAGATTCTTTCGGTTTACATGCAAGGTTCGGAGGCAATGTCTCACGACAGCGCAAATCTCGCTACGCCTGATATCAAGTGGCTGGGAGTCCGTCCCTCGGATTTGGACAAGTACAATGTTCCACGAGAATGCAGGTAAATCATTGATGATGGATTTCTTGTGGTTACATTTCAAGAATAGATTGGAACTGACCACCCACGACGTGAGCTTTGCTGAAAGTCTAAAAGAGAAGCCTTACATTCAGAAACGATCAGCTTGGGTTAAGGTGCAATGTGAGTGCCTCAATTATTTGTACTGAAACATTTTTTAGGAGCTGGAAACTCTGCTTTCGAGAAAGGAAAAAGCAGAAATTCGTATGATCTTCTTGTTGTGCTTCGGAGGGATTTACTTGGTCTGCGCAGAGGCATTCACAAGCAAGGGATTCCAATACCTCACTCAAGAATATCTCCCAAGGAAGCTGCGAGAAGGAGACTGGGTGTAAAATTTACTGTACATAATATTGCACTTTTGTATCCCCCCATCTATGAATCTTGTTTCTGTCTTAGTCCTTCAGGAATCGAATTCAGAAGTCGAGAACGGATTTTGGGACAATCAAGGCCCATCTCGATCAAGTCTTCTTCGTTCAAGGATACAAGTATCTGCAGGAGTATCACTGACAACCGACGCCTCATGTCCTTTGTAATCCTCACCTTGCCATCCACGTCATTGGCTTCCAACAATCTTGCAGCCTCCTCCAGGCCCAGATTTTTTGCCCACGCACAAACTGCTGCTCTATCCCACCCACCAGGTTTTGAAGAACTTGCATTGGGATCTACGAATGGCTCAACAGCTTTGTCTTCATACTGGTAACATACCCAAACCAAGAAGCTTGATCGCGTCCTCATCGAGACGAGCATCGCTTAGGGTCTCTTGCAGCACCGAACATTGTTGTGTTCTCCACAGATAGAAGAGTTCCCGGAGGATCGCATCGCAATACTTACTCAACGGCAGAGTCTCGAGCTGAGAAGTGATCAGCTCTTCGTGCACGCAGGGCTATTTTTCTTTCACCCGGTCCAGTCTAGGACTGCCATTCATGAAGGCCCAGATAAGGCGGAATTCTTCGAAATCAACTCTGCTGTCTCCATTTAGGTCCAGGCGTGACAGCACTTGCTCAGCCTGAAGACCGTTATGTCCCTGCCATGAGAGTGATGAACTCACCTGCGAGCTCGAAACGCTCATCCCGACAATGTCTGGGAGCATCTCCGTGATATCCCGCACAGTAATGAACCCGTCACCGTCGAGGTCAACCTTATCGAAGTAGACCTTGACATCCTGGACATCAAGATCAATTCAGCACGAGTCGCCACATCTCGAGATCTACCATGATGCTAGATTGCCTTTGGGTACGACGACCAGCCGACTTGCTGTCGATGGTGCCGAAAGGCTCTTCGATGATGTGGCCAATCTCTTCTGTGGCGAACAAGACCCAACTCGTGGTGAGGACGATAGTTGGCACTAGAAGCGGAGACGTTTCCTTCACTAGGGCCAGCGGCAACGAGAACAAGAACAAAGAGAAGAAGCGACTGGTGTGCCGGGAGTAACTGAGAGGCAGTGGCGTACACTTTATCTTCTCGCATTGGCTGACAATGTCCGCAAGCTCCGACAGCTTCTCTTCCATCTCCTCCCACAACACCTCGTAGTTGAAGATCCGCGAGGCTCTGTTCTTTCTTAGTGGTGCTGATAGCTGAGACATACACCATACAACAGTCATGGGCATGTTCTTTGACTCCAACACAATCTCCAGGGTTTTCACATTCTTGGGTTGGAACAGGTGGAAGACAGCCGCCAGCTCTCTCTCGTTCCTATCACCTCGAAGATGTTGCTTCAAGGCAACAGGAAACAGAGCAACCAGCGACAAGAACTCCTGGGCCATTCCAATAGGCAGGTTCGACAGCACTAGTCTCGAAATGCTCCGACATTGACTGTTCAGTGAAGACCATTGCTTCCTGCCCTCCCAGAAGCGGTCATACGCCTGATCAGTCCTGAAGACAAGGAGGATGGAGAGAAAGGCCCCCACAAGCTCATGGGGCCAGCCAGGAACGGTGAATTGGGTGAAACTCCCCCAGGAAGGAGGAGCGAGGTAATCTCCCCAGGTGATGAGAGCTGTGACGTATGCTGCCCAAGCTGTTGTGATGGTCATCCTCTGCGATATACGCGCGAGAACTCGAGAGCTCGCGACTGAAAGAAGATCCTTCGCCCAGTTGGCACGTGACCGCGATGTTAGGTCGGAGATGAGGACATCATCGTCCGTGTACAAGCCATTTAGGAGCTTTGAAGGGTCGATCGCCTTGCTCAGCGGTCTGTTGCTACTCGCAGACATTCTGATGCCACCGGAAAATGAGCAGCTGACTTTGAAGCCCACAGGTATCAGAATAGGACGCGCTTGAAGCAGAAAAGCCTGTGCAGTCGGCATGGTGTTGCACAGCAATAATGCCAAGTAAAGGAGCATAATGAAGGAGGGCAGAGGAACAAGCGCAGGATATGTAGGAGCGCGGCAAGTACAGGATGTTGATGATAGGAGAGGAGGAGGAGAGGAGGATAGAAGTAGGAGGAGAGGAGGAAGAGGAGGAGGGAGGACGGGGACTAGCTGTCAGCAATCTCGCTTATGTGCATGGCGTGCCATCTCAGGCTCGCCTCAGTCAATCAGGCGAACTCAGTCGGCCGGGCTCCGGCAGGGGCTCCGGGCCGGGCGTAGTGGGCACGAGCGGAGATGTGGGTACGGGAATGCTGAAGCCGCCATGGGCTACAGACTACGATGAAGGCGAAGGAGGAAAAGGGAGACGATTTGCGACAAGACGACAGGAGAGAGATGATGGCGAGAAAGATGAGGCGAGGACGCCATCGCATCCAGCAGGGAGAGTAGCGCAAGCACCAAGAGAGAAAGCTGAAGCAAACCTCATCAGACCTGCTGGTAGTAGGCGCGAAAGTGCTCAGGGGCATGAAAACAATGGAAGCAGCGCTCCTCCATGGGCTCTGCATCAAGAGGGAGAGAGACCAGACAATGCTCAGGCATCACAACGTGGGTCCACAAATGTCATGGCGACCAAAGGGGCAGCCAATCATTCTCAACCATATGCTGGTGATATCTGGAAACGACCAAAGACGATAGCGCCTCCTTGGGCAGTGGGAGGAGGCCAAGAGCTTCTCGTATCTTCTCCTGAGCCAGGAAGGAAGGTACTTGTGCAGGACGAACTTTGCTGTCCCTCACAACCTGCAGGTTTCGTTCCTCGTCAGCGGGCCGGCTTTCTTCGACGTCAACGACCCTCCCTCAACAGTCTCTCCCTCCTCGAGTGCGGAGAGCGATGCTGCCAGCTCGCGGCGATCGGTGAGCCGTTGAGCTTCTGCCACTCAGTGACTTGCTAGCTTAGGTTCTCAAAAACAGCCGAACGTTTACGCCGATGCCCACGACATTGTCGGAGAGCAAGGATCAGAGGGGAAGGAGCATAGAAGCGCAACACGAGAGGATCGAGAATGATGCGCATATGAACCAGGCGCAGAGGAGAAGAGGAGATAGAGACTCCTGGGCTGAGCAGCAGGTGGATGCTCGTGTTGTGTCTACCGGCAGTCACCACACAGGAATCCTGAATGAGAAAGGACCAGTTGAAGAGCTTCCAGAGAATTCAGCAAGCGAAAGAGTGAGGACAGAGGACGATGAGAGAAGTGAAAGGGTGAGGATAGAGAAGGAAAGCTCCTTAGCTGAGAGAAGTGAAAGGGTGAGGATAGAGAAGGAAAGCTCCTTACCTGAGAGAAGTGACCCGGAAAGAAAGCTTGAGATTGTGAAGGGAGGGGAGAGCTCTAGCAAAGACGTGACTCAAAAGACTGCTCTGCCCTCCTCGTCCAAAGTACCAGCACCAGCGTCTTCGAGCTGGAGCGTCAAGGAGCTGCTGGTGCGGGCGCAGGAGGAGGACGTGGACGCGATGTTCAACCTCGGGGTGTGCTACGAGGAAGGAAGAGGTGTGGAAGCGAACCCGATGCTGGCGTGCTGGTGGTACTCCAAGGTAAGGCCTGTCAGGAGGAGGAGAGGTGTGACGAGGAGCAGGCGGCGGAGCTGGGAGATGCGGACGCGATGTTCAACGTGGGTGTGTGTCTGCACGAGGGGATCGGGACGAAGAGGGACGAGCAGCGTGCGCTGGTGATGTGGCGCAAGGCAGCGAAACTGGGGAATGAGGATGCAGTGTTTATCATCGGGAATATGGAGGACGAGAGGTTGACGCCTGTGAAAGAACCAGGAAGCTTTGAGTCGATGTACACGCAGAAGCAAGACCGAGACACGCGCCTTGAAGAGAATTACGATGAGGGGGAACAGGGAGGGGAAAGGGAAGGAGGAAGAGACGACGACAACGAGGACGAGGGACAGGAGCTTGAACTGGAGCAGGAGCAGGAGCAGGAGCAGGAGCATGACGCAGTAGACGAGGGTGAAGAAGATGACGAGGACCTGGCTCTTGAACATTATCTCGCGAGGAAGAGGATGGTAGATGTGCAGCTACCCGAGATCAATGTCAAGGAGGAGGGCGAAGACGGAGGAATGGCAGAGGAAGAAGGTGTCGGAGAGGGAGATGAAGTTGCTGTTCCCATGCCGTCGCCTCCTCCTCCTCTGTCGACTTCTCTTCCCGGGGGATCAGTGGAGGTCGATGAGCATCCAGAGCTCGATGGAGGAGTAGAGTCGACGAACTGGATGGAGCAGTCGTTGAAGGCTCAGAGTTGTTTCTTGTCGCCTGATTTCTGCCTGGCAGAGGATTCAGACAGTCGTTTCCTCGTCATGTCCGATCTCTCCTCCCAGGTATAAATCTCACTTCGTTTCTCTTCTCCTCTTCCCTCCTCTACCTCTACACTTGCCTCTTGCCTTCTTCCTTCTCTCTGACCTCATCAACATCAGCAGGTTCCTCACTCCCAGTCTCAACCTCTGGCATCATCCTCCCACCTTCGTATGTCCATGGGCGAGGCGCTTCCGAGCTCGAGCACGCTGCTGCCGATCGGTTCGATCTTCCTTGACGAGAGGAGCGAGCAAGCTACGCCAGGGACTTCGATCGAGGCTGACGAGCAGGAGAAGCTCGAGCAAGAGATCGCGAGCATCGACGAGCTGAGAAAGAAAGTCCTTGAGCTTCGAGCACGCGCAAGAGAGCAGGAGCAACTCCTCCGAGCAAGTGCCCAGATGGATGGAAAGGACAGAGCTCAAGCTCAAGCACCAGCACCAGCACCAGCACCAGCACCAGCACCAGCACCAGCACCAGCACCAGCACCAGCACCAGCACCAGCACCAGCACCAGCACCAGCACCAGCACCAGCACCAGCACCAGCACCAGCACCAGCACCAGCACCAGCACCAGCACCAGCACCAGCACCAGCACCAGCACCAGCACCAGCACCAGCTCCAGCTCCAGCTCCAGCTCCAGCACCAGCACCAGCACCAGCACCAGCACTAGCACTAGCACAAGCATCTGTTCTCTCTCCGACGTCACCTCTGCAGGAAAGCTTTCATGGGGAGGAGGAGATGAAGACGGCTGCTGGCTCGCATGGAAAGTTTCGCGGAAGGTTAGGGATGTTGTCCGTCACCCTCGAGTCCAGCGGGTCACTCCAGCTCCCCGAGTCTCCTGCTCTGTTTCCTGCTGCGTCCAGCTATAGCACAGCAGAATCCACGAGCTTGCCCACTGTCTCCTCCTCTCCTGACTCTGCCTCCTCCTCCAGCAGCAGAAGCTCCTCCATGTCAGAGAGGAAGCGACGGGGGCGACTGAAGATGCTAGAGCAGTCGCTCGAGGTCAGCGATGAGATGCAGCTGATGATGACGCCGGTCCGATCACAAGAGAAGGAGGAGGAGGATATCAAACCTCGGAGTATGGGGAGAGATAGCTCCGAGGACAGGAGGGAGAAGGAGAATAGCTTCCAAGGCGAGGCTGTGGGGGAGGCGGCGGCGAAGAAGGGCCAGGTTTCCACTTGTAACGGATTCAAGGACGGGAGGGAATTTCACGGGGGGCGAATGGGTCTGTTGCAGAGCTACCTCTCTTCCAGCAGAGGTCTGCGAGAGCTGGAGGAGGAGGAGGGGAGAGGAGACGCTAGCGCAGCAGCGGTCCCTAGAGCGAAGCAGTTCGATCTTTCCGACATGAAAGAAGCAGAGGATGAGAAGGAGACTTCAGGTGCTGTCGTGGAAATTCAAGAGGAGGAGCGGGAGACTGTACGTGCCGCAGGCAGAGAAGAGGAGGGAAGTGAAGAGGAGAGGACAGGAGAGGAGGAGAAAGCGCGAGTCAAGGAGGAGATGGAGGAGCAAGAGGAGGAGGAGATAGGAGAACTCGTGCGGGGCCTCTTCCTCAGCAACTCTCACTCGCTTGTCATGGCTTGTCTTCGACTCATGCGCAAGTACTTTGACAACGTCCTTTCCAATCCTCGCGAGTCAAATACCGACGGTTAGCCTCCTTCCTCCTCTGTCTCTGTCTCCTCCCTCCCTCCCTCCCTCCGTCCCTCTTCTCTCCTTCCTCCTCCTCCTCCTCCTCCTCCTCCTCCTCTCCCCCGCGTCGATCTCGCTTGCTGGCTCTGAATTTCGCCATCAGCATCCCCAAGCAGAACAAGGCCTTCAAGACCCGCATCGCATCCTGCCCTCGCAGTCGCTTCCTCCTCACTGCTGTCGGCTGGCATGAGGACACTGACAGTTGGCGGCTGCCAGCGGACGCGAAGCTGCGGAAGATGCGGCAGGCGGTGGAGGAGATAATCCAGCTGGTGAGGGCGACAGCTCTCGATGCCTCCAGTGACGATGAGACTTACAGGATGCGAAGACGTCTAGCCCCCTAGCTGACTCCCCAGCTGAAATCCCAGCAGCGGCTCGGAGTGAGGAGAGGAACAGCTTGGAGGCTTCGCTGGGAAGAGCTCGATGCATGCTCGATCTTCGAAAGTCGCTGCAGGAGCTGAAGGTGGCGGAGAGTGCCTTCATTGAAGCAGTGCTGCACCACCAACAGGAGGAGACGAGTAGCAAGCGAGATGAGGGAGGCGCCTGCGTGGAGACGGACGAGGAGAAGGAGGAGGAGAAGGAGGAGGAGAAAAGATCGTCATCGATCAATCATCAAAAGCGGGAGGAAGAAAAGAGACAAGAGGAGGAGGAGGAGGAGGAGGAGGAGGATAGCAAGGAGGATAGTAAGGAAGAAGGAGCTCTACGTCTGATACATGCTTTGAAGCCACCAAACCAGGTACTTCCCCCTGTCCTCCCCTTCGTTCTCTCTCCTTCCTCTTCCCCCCTTCCTTTCTCTCACCTGCGTCTCCTGTACCCTCTCCTTCCTTTCTTCTCCTTCCTCTCCTCTCCTCTCCTCTCCTCTCCTCTCCTCTCCTCTCCTCTCCTCTCCTCTCCTCTCCTCTCCTCCCCCCCCCTACACCTTGTGCTCCCTCTGCTAACAACCTCCAGGCCACGTCTCCGCACAAGCAGCATGCGCGGAGGTACAGGACGAGTCTGAGCATCCAGCTGGGGCTGAGCCGGGGCAGCTGCTCTAGTGTGAAGACTGGAAGTCCCGCCAAGTCACAGCAGGGCAGCCGGCAGCTGCTGCTGGGGCTTCAGGTGGAGGAGAGGGAAGAGGAGGGAGCAGGCGCGCCGAGGGGCTACAATCCCGAGGACGACGATCACTGCCTGATCGAGAGCCTCACATGCGAGTCCCGTCCTCCTCTTCCTCCTGCTCTGGAGGGGACAGCAGGAAACGCGCTCTCCCTCAAGCATGGATTTTTCTCCCGGAGCTCGCGAGAGGAAGTGACGGCTGCGAGGTCGAATGATCATCGATGTACAGCGGCAGGAAAGGGAGGAGGCGAGGGAGGAGCAGGAGCAGGAGCAGGAGCAGGAGTCGAAGGAGCAGGAGGAGGGTTGGCAGTTGGAGAGCGATCACTGGAGCTCATCTACGACCCTTCCCTGGTAGGATGCGAAAGTTTCTTGTCTGTCTGATGCCTCAGCAGGGCCTCTACTTTGATCCCAAGACCAACGCCTTCTACGCTCGCAACCTACTCTGACCTCCCCTTGCCCCCGCATCTGCCCCTTGCCCCTCTTCCTCCTCCTCCTCCTCCTCCTCGGCTGCTGCTGCATCCTCCGGTAAGCGGACACCGTGCAGGCCGTAGAGGTTGGAAGCAGGGCCAGCAGCTCCAGCTTGAGCTTTGAACCTGCGAGAGTGAGTGAGTGAGGGGCAGGAGGAGGAGGAGGAGGTACGAGCTCAGGATGTTCTTGACGAGGTTCAGTTCCACATTCACCTTGACCGAATGTCACTAAAACGTTGAAGAAGACAAGAACTCACCGAAGGCAGCTCCTCCTCCTCCTCCTCCTCCTCCTCCTCCACTATCTCTTCCTCCTCCTTCATGGCAGGGCCGCTGCGACTGGAGGCTTGCTTCCCACCTTGACTTCTTCCCTTCCCTTCCTCTCCTCCGAACCGCTCGAAGTCTCCCACAAGATTCTCGCTCCCCCTGTTAGCAGGTCAGGACGGCAACGAGAGTGAACGAGACCCACGCGAGCTCCCGGTCCATCAGCCGCATCAAGTCCGACATGCTCAAGTCCTCCAGCCCCTGCACTCCCATCACCCTCTCCTCCTCCCCTTTCCTCCTCTCCCCTCCCTCTCCCTCCCTCCCCTCCCTCTCCTACCCTCCCCTCCCTCTTACTCCTTTCCCCACCTCACTCTCCACCTCGTCTCTTCCCTCCGTCTCCTCCCCTCCCCTTCATTCCTTCCCAACTCTCCTCTGCTTGCCGAACCTCCGATCCCGTGACAGGGTCTCCTTCTCCCCCGCCCTCCTCGTCTTCGTCGAAGTCAAGGTCTTCGTCGCTCGTCCCTGACATCTGTGAGAAGCTGCGATGAGGAAGAAGCAAACGGAAGATACAAGATGACCTCCTCCTCCTCCTCGTCTTCCAACCATTCATCCACTCCCAGTGACCGCCCGAGAGCGCTTAGAAACTTTCCGACGTTCAAATCTCCAACTCCTGCGCCGTTGGTGTCCTCGTCCTCATCCTTGTTCTTCTCCTCTCTTCCTCCCGCCTTCTCCCCCCCTTTCGCCTTTTCTCCTCGCTTTGCGTCCTCCGCCCCCTCGTAGGAAGAGATCTTCTGCATGAAGCCCTGCATGGTCTCCACCAGATCATCAGCCACGACCTCCTCCGTTGCTCGTCCCCGGTGAGCGGAGGAGGAGAGTAACTTCTCGAGGTCCTCGGGCCCCATGTCAAGCCAATCTTCAGCATCTTCCTCCTCGGCACGTGGGTTTGACGTCAGCAGCTCTCTCCCTTCCTCCCCCTCTTCCTCCTTGATCAAACAGTCCATCAGCTCGGCAACACCCTCCTGTCCTTCTCCCCCAGCACGGCTCGAGCTGAAGAAGGCAGCGGCTTGAGCAACGAGCTCTCGATGCTTCTTCGACCCTTCTCGTTCCCCCTCAAAGAATCCAAACCGCTCCAGCGACCGCATGTAGCGCTCCCATCGCGGCCCTCGCAGCTCAGCTCCCTGTGTGCTGCTTCCTGCAGCTGGCGGCTGCTGAAGGGGGAGGGGGAGGGAGGAGGAGAAGCAGGCCGGCTCCTCTTCCCTCAGGGGGTTGCGGCGGTAGAGCATCTCGAAGGCTGCCGTGAGCTTCATGCCGTTCTCGTGCCAGCGGAACGTCGGGTCTTTCCTGCAGGAGGCTCAGGACGAGGAGCAAGGGGGGAGGAGGAGGTCTTACTCGTCAGGCAGCTGGAAGCCCCGGGGAGCAAAGAACGTCTGCTTGACCAGCTGGGCGTACAGGCAGCGAGTGAAGCGAACTTGCACGTAGCCTCTCTGCCCTCCTCCAAACTTCTCCTGCAAGTCGCTCACGCACGTCGGGGAAGGCAACAAACGCACCAGCCGGGAGGCCGCGTCTACGTCCTCGGGCCCTCGGGCATAGAAGCAGCGGACAGCAGCGGAGAGAAGCTGAGGTCGACGTTGCAGCAGCTTGGCGATGGAGAGCGGGAGGAAGCAAAAGCTGCGGTGAGGGGACTCTCTAATCGCTCGCTCAGGGTACCCGCGCATTCTTGCTCGCAAGCTCTCCTGCACGGGCTCGTCTGCCTGTGTCGGCGGGTTCGAGGAGGAGGAGAAGGGGAGCAGCGCTTGGAGGGCTTCTCTCAAGGAAGGAGCCTCTCCGCGCAGGATGTCACGAGGGAGGATGTGAAGTTTACCAGCATGCACGAAGACGCGGTTGATGGCTGTGTCTGGCTCGAGCCACTTGGGAAGGCTCTCAGCGCTCTCGATGAGGAGGATCTCCCCGTCACTGTCCCACACCCTAGCGATCAAGTTTCGCTCCCCCTGGGTGAGGAGGAAGATGATGGAGATACACAGCCACTCGTCCTCCACGTTGTCCCCATACCTCACTGTCCCCTTGAGATGCCCGGGTGTGACTGGGTCGCCATTCGCGACTTCCAGCCTGAAGTCGTCTTGCTGCCATAAGTAGCCTTTCACGTGCTCGTCGATCCTCCGGTTGAGCTGAACTTGAGCCGCCAGCAAGCTCTCCTCGTCGTCTTGTATCTTGTATGTAACATGTCCATCGTCCTTGGAAGCCCCCACGAGGAAAAACTAGAAGTAACTTCAAACACAACATGGTGACGCAGAGGATATAAATTGTTTCACAGGACAAGTAACAAGACGTTATTCGGTGGAAAGACAGACGAGGCAGTAAGAGTCGAAGGAAGGAAAACACAGGAAACGAAAGCAGGGGATGGCTATAGCAAGGTCACAAGGAAAGGGGAAGGAGCGGGGAAGGCGATGTGAATTCGAGGCATGGCGAATTATAGCCGAGCAAGGCAGGAGAGACAAGATGTGTCTGGTGGTAGAGCAGGAAGAGGTGTCTGGTGGTAGAGCAGGAAGAGGTGTCTGGTGGTAGAGCAGGAGAACCTGAACTGTCATCTTGTCCGCCTCCTCCTCCTCCATCTCTTGCGACCGCTCCCCCCGGTCCGGCATGACCAGACGTGTCTGCGAGCCCCCCTCATCACTTGTGGAGCAGTGTGGAGCGGAAATCGAATTACGAGCCACACCGTGACATCAAGATAGGAATGCTTATGGCGCATTTTCGGCAGAATGGCACGGTTCCTTACGTCTGCGCGAGAGGAAGTGGTGGTGAAGGAGGAGGAGAAAAGGAGAATAAGAATAACAAGAAGAAGAAGGATAAGAAGAAGAAGAAGAAGAAGGATAAGAAGGATAAGAAGAAGAAGAAGAAGAAGAAGAAGGATAAGGATAAGGATAAGGATAAGAAGAAGGATAAGAAGAAGGATAAGAAGAAGAAGAAGAAGAAGAAGAAGAAGAGGATGATGATGATGATGATGATGATGATGATGATGATGATGATGACGGAAAGGAGCAGGATGAGATGAAGGGAAAGGGGGGGAGAAGAGTGTCCTGGAGACAATGGACGGAGAGAGGTTCCGAGTGGAAGGGAGGAGAAAGACAGACACACGCAGAAGGAGAGGTCAAGGAAAGGAGGGACAAGGAAGGGAGTGGAGGATTGACATAAGGAGAGTGAGAGGAAGGGGAGGATAACTCGAATCGGAATGGGGGAGATTGTGCTCTGGTCACGGCAGTAATGCGGAAGGAGGGTTGAAATCGAACATCTCTGGGTATGCTGCTCTTGCTCGTCAAGAGGGGGCTCTCTCAGGATCTATACCTCAAACTCTTCTTCTGACCCCTGAGCATCAGGTTGTGACTGCTGGGATGAGTGAGGAAGACGGCGACTTCTGCGGTCCTCTCCGCTCCCTCCCATCCTCCTCCTGATTTGCTCGCAGTTGGCGTTTGTCTGCAAGTCTTTCTTACCACCATCCTCGTCACATGTACCATCTGCATCTACGTAAAACCATTCTTCCTGTCCTTGACCTTCCCTCCGCCCCTCCTCTCCGTTGCCAACTTGTGCTGCCTTCCTTCATATCTTCCCGCCTTTCCCCCTTCCCCCTTCCTCCTTCCATTCTACATCTTTCCCCCTTTACCTCCCTTCCCCCATTGACTCCTTTCCCATTTCCTTCTCCTCGGTCATGACGGCAGCGGCAGGGCACCATCATCCCGATCAAGTATTCTTACAGCAGCGTCTCCGGGATGCTGCACGCCATGCTGTTCGGCGTCCTGATCACGCTCATGGTCGCCTCCTACCTCAAGACGTTGATCTATCTCTCCTCCTCGACCCCCTCGCCCTCAGTCAGACCCGCAGGTGGCTCAGTGATCCTGGGACGGTGACGAGAGATTGGAGTCCTCCGTGAGCGAGGACGTGGAGAGGTGAAGGCGGGAGAGTGATGCTGTAACAGGAAGGAGATCGCAAGCGAGCTTGAGGAGGAAGGGGTAAAACCTCCTCCTCCTCCTCCTCCTCCTCCTCCTCGTGATTGTTTCCCTTAGGGCGTCAAATCCTCGCAGAGTCAATTCTGCAAGAGATGCAAAATCCAACGTCCACCCAGGTTCACGGCTGCTCCTCCCCTTCCTCTTCCCTTCCCCTTCATCCCCATCCTCTTCCCTTCCCCTGCTCCTTCTCGGATCTCTGAGGGACGAGCAGGTCTGCTCACTGTCGGCAATGCGGCAAGTGTGTGCTCCGGATGGATCATCATTGTGAGGGACTCGATTCTCCGTCCTCCTCTCCCCTCCCTTCCTCCATCTCACCTCCTATCGCAGGCCCGTGGGTTCAAAATTGCGTTGGGGCAGCGAATCACAAGTTTTCTTCCTGTGAGAGGAGGGAGATCGCTGGGAGTGGAGGATTGGAGGGGTGCGGGTGTTAGAGGAGATAGGGAGTTGAAGAAATTTGATTCGGCCGCCAGGTTTCTCTTCTACGGAACTATCACTTCGTTGTACTACTCGGTACCTCTTTCCCCCTTCTTCTCTCCCCTCCTCTCTGTCTCCTCCTCCTTCCTCCTTGTTCCCCTCCTCCTCCTTACCTTATCGTCCTCTTCCTACGATCCTGGCGATCCAGTTCTCCTCTCTACCTCTCAGCGGTCCCTTGCTCACACGTCCCTCCTTCTGACTGTTCAACAGATCATGACTTTTATATTTCTTGCGCACGTGCTGGAGCAACACGTCACTGCCTTCCTCCTCCCCTCTCTCCCACCTGACCCTCCTCCAGTTGATGCTCCAGCAGCTCGGCACGTGGATGGGAGTCGTCCTAGGAATGCTCATCCTTGTCCTCGTCCTCTCCATGATGGTACTTGTCGTTCCCCTGTGAGGCTTTTCTGACGCCTGTGGGCAGCAAGGAGGACTGTGAGTGGACCCTCACTTCTCCTTGTGCTGATCTCTGTGTGGTTTTTTGATCCTCCTCCGCAGGTGCATCTGGAATGGATTTTTGATCCTGAAGAATCAGTCAGTACCTGCTGCTCCAGCTCCAGCTCCAGCTCCTCTTCCTCTTCCTCGTCCTCGTCCGCTTACTGCTGCCCCTGCCCCTGCACTTGCCCCTGCACTTGCCCCTGCCCCTGCCCCTGCCCCTGCTCTTTTCTGAGGGCAGAGCAGGACGGCGACAGAGAACTACGAACTTGACTCCATTGCCTCTAAGAATCGCAACAGCAAGAAGAAGGCATTGCGGTGGTAGGCACAAGGTTTCCACTGACAGGCAACAGGTGAAGGTAACGCACAAGTACGACGTGGGATGGTATAGAAACACGCAGTCTGTCATGGGAGACAATCCGGCATACTGGCTGTAAGTTCTACTTCTCGTGTCTCCGATTTCTCTTCACCTCCTCTTGCTCGCCTGCCATCGCTCTGTCTCTGTCTCTGAATTTTCTCCCCCACCACCTTTTCTTATCTTTTGCTCCCTTCAGCCTTCCTCTCGGCATCGTTAGGACAGACGGCTTGTCCATGGGAGACCTCGGCCGGTGAGAGGAAGGAAAGTTTGAGCTGATCGGCGTCTGACGCCTGTCAGGGACGCGGTCGAGCTGCAGCCTCTCAAGGAGGTGGAGGGGACGGAGCAGAGCAGCAGGTGCTGTCCGTGTTTTGGTACTTCCTTTGACTTTCCTCAGCCCCTTCGCACCACTCTCTCCTCGAACAGCAGACGCGCATGTCGCATGAGCCACGTGCTCTTCATGTACATATCAAGTGTAAATGCTAGCAGACACGTGTCGGCCTCGCGTCTCCCCAACTCACACCATCTCCGTCCTCCCCGGTCCTCCTTTCCTCTCACTGCGCTCAAGGCCAGATGCGAGCCAGCGTCTCCTTGACCATGAGCGCAATGCCGAAGAGAGGGCTGATGATGATGGTACGCGGTCCAACACCCTTCAAAAGAGCCATCGCGCCCTCCTCCCGAGCGATCCTTGCCACCTGTGAACCCATCAGCTCCTCCTCCTCCTCCCTCCTCTCCTCACACACCGTTGGGAGCCAGCCCTTGTACGGCTCGACGCCGGGAGCAGGAGCAGCTTGAAGGCGAGTCTTGATCACCTGAAGAGGGCGAGTCACAGGAGGAGGAGGCTGGAGCACAGCATACATCCAGGGGAGTCGACCCGCTTGCAGCGACGACACCAGCGCAGGTACTGGCGATAAGAGCTCCTGAGCCTGCAGGAGCAGGTGAGGAGAGAAGAACCCCAATGCTGATTGCGTACTGCTGATTGCGCCCTTGTCATCAACGAGCTTTCTTCTGAAGATGCCGTAGAGGGAAAAGTAGACGATGGAGAAGGGGCAGTCTCTCATGAAGGTCGAGAAAGTTCCCTTGTACATCCCACTGCAGGGCTGGAGCGTCAGACGCGGACGAGACGCAGCAGGCAACGCACGTGATTCCCATCTCGCGCACCATCTTGGAGAGGATCGCCATCTGGTTCACCGTCTCGCCCGGGGCGGGCTTGTACATCTGCATGCGGATCTTGGTGATCTCCATGGGGGTAGTGACGACGATCTGACAAGCTCCCGCGAGGCCTCCAGCAGCTCCCTCCAGCATGATGTTTCCCTTGGGATACACAGTAGGGTCATCCACCTGTGCACGCAGTGAGCGGCTGGGGGAGAGCGGAAGCGGCAGACCTTAAACAGGTTGCGGAAGAAGTCGTTGCCGGCCAACTTGATCGTCTTCTCCGGCATGATGCCGATCACGTTGGCAGGGAGACCACGGTAGAGGCCACCGACTCCTCCCTCCTTGAAGATGGTCATGAAGCAGTCCCCGAGCCCCTTGAACTTTCCCGTGTGATCCATCTGGAGCTGCGTCTTAGCAAGATCCAGCGGGTACACGGCGGTCGCTCCTGCGTCCCACGGCTCAACAACCCCCATCCCCCCTCTAACACACAAGAGGACCTGCCACGCCTCCTGCCGCAGAGTACAAGATGTTCTTCCACAGGGAGAGCTGCGCAGCCGCCCTGATGGGGGACTGTGGTGTGGTGAATGGGACGATCAGGACGAGGAGTCAAGACCTGCTCGTGTTGCTGCGTCGCAGTGGATCGTGATGCAGGAGACGACATGTTCATGCTGTGCAAAAGCGTCAGACATGGGATTGAACAGAATGAATGTCGAGTGACACGTGGATACAGGATGGTGTCATGTCAATTTGCTCATGAGGAAGGGGGAGGGGAGGATATTGAACTCTGAAGGGAAGCTGGTAAAAACCACAATCCACTTCTCAGATAAGATCTTTGAATCCTTTCTTCATCAAGTCCTCTCTTGACATCCTGGGATATCCCTACCGCATCTGAATGTCCCATTTTGTATGCCATTTGTCATAATTTTCCCCAGATGTGCCTAGCCACCCAAACCAACCTCATCCCGCAACTTACTCCCAATACTCTTCCTCCTCTCTATTGTACTTTCATATCCTCTGTTCTCCTCTGTTCTCCTCTCCTCTCTCTCTCTCTCTCCTCTCCTCTCCTCTCCTCTCCTGTCCTGTGTCGTGTAGTGTGGGTGCTTAACTCAGTAGGATATTGGACATAACATTCGACCACACGAATAACACAATGCAGCGAACAAAGTAATCTGAAACAGACAGCAGCGCGACCCGGTGGTCACGGATTTCTCTCGGTGC